>NC_045549.1:65139247-65259247 GCF_009769535.1 Thamnophis elegans
TTCTCATCTATTCCTAGAAATGTAATGTTTTAGGAATAAAAAACAAAAAGATCGGTGGTTAGTAAAATGGAGAAGTTGGTAGACAGAGCATTGTGATGTCATAATGCAAACTGTCCCCCCCCCTCTCCACCACATAATACAAGTTGGAGATAAATGGTTGCCCTCAAAAAATGCATATCCTGAATTGTCCAACAAAGAAAGAAGATCTTAAATCTGTGATGGCGAACCTATGGCACGCATGCCACAGGTGCCATGGGGAGCCATATTTGGTGGAACGCAACCATCAGTTCATTTTTCGCCCTTCGTGAGGGCCAGGGGAGGCCGTTTTTGCCCTCCCTGGCTTCAGGAAAGCCTCTGGAGGCTGGGGAGGGTGAAATGGCCTCCCTTGGCCCCCCAAAGGCTCTCCGGAAGCCGGAAATGGATTGTTTCCAAATTTCCAGTTGGCCAGTTGGGACCGTATTTCACCTTCCCCAGCCTCCTGATGCTTTCCTGAATCCTGGGGAGGGCGAAAAACAGCCCCAACGGGCCAACTGGAAGTTCAGAAACTTAAGGAAAGTCTCTGGAGCTTGGCGGGGTCATGCACATAAGTGGAGGGGGTAGGGAGATTGAGTGGGCATGCGCGCCCGCAATAGCGCACACACATGCAATTCTGGTACACCATAAGAAAAAGGTTCACCATCACTGTCCTAAATTATTTAAATATATGATGGGATATTCATATCCCAGCCAGTCATATAGAGAAGAACACATGATAATAAACAGTGATTTATGACAACCTCGATGTTAATACGGTATTTTTAACACCAAGAAAAATGGGTTCCTATGAGAAAAATCTGAAAATCTATGGAAAGCAGACAGGACATAATTGAGGCTATTATTTTTTTAATGGGGAAAGAGGTCAACAGGATAAGGAACTTAACGGAAAATGTTTTGTCACGCTAGCTGATTTAATTTAAATTTATGTTTTGTAGTACCCTTGTTAAATTTATTTAGATTACTATGCAATTTGTACTTGGAATTTATTCGCAAATACAGTCATAAATATTATTTCTGTCTCTTTGGAAGGCATGGAATGCTATCCCACAGGCTTTGGCCATGTTTGGATAGAAGAATGATGGATTTCAAACAATCTGAAAAGTATTTAAAACAAATGCCGAACACAACACAGTTACTGATGAAATGATTTTAGGCCATTACACCACCACATTTATGCAAATTTGAATGTTGACACATTTTTGCGACAGCAGGCGGTGATAAATTTTACAGACTGCCAGTTTTGTCTAGACTGAGGACCCAAGAATCATACTACTACACTTATGCCCCAAGTCAGGAGATATTTGAGTTTCAGCTGCCTAAAATGGTAATAAATGCAGCTTTATATATGACTTTAGAAGCGTGCCAGGATTTTGTTAATTTGGATTATGGTTTTAAAATGTAGACGAATCGTTCAAAATGTCTACTGTAGTTTCTCTGATTATTTCCTTTTGAATGTACGTGTGTGTGTGTGTGTACATGTAAATATTTAATCATATATTATTTTTAACAATTCATATAATTCTATAGTACCGATATGTGTAATCAGAGGTGGTATTCAGCCACTTCGGACCAATTTGCCCAAACCAGTAGTGGAAATCACCCTGGCTATGCATCCTATTTAGGCACATTTTTGAGGCCGGGCGCCTACACAGAAGGTGCATGCATGAGCAAGGTGCATGCATGGAAGGCCAGGCGCATGCGCAGAAGGGATGAAGCAGGCAGGCACACGTGGGGCAAACCATGGTAACAAAATGTGAAACCCACCGCTGTGAGTAATGAAAGTATCCATTTTAAATGAAAAGAAGGCATTTCTAGGAGCAAATTCACATGCTTTTGGGGTGTCCAACTGTGGCAACTTTAAGACTTGTAGACTTCAACTCCCTGAATTAATCACCCAGCATCAGTGGTGGGTTGCAGGCGGTACGCCCCGGTACGGGCATACTGGAGCCTGCCTGGAGCACTGGGTACCGTTCCAGTACGGTGCTCTGGAGGGCCCAACCGCCCAACTGAGCTCCTTACCTGTCTTTTAATGCCTTTGGCACTTCTGTGCATGCGCATGGCGCATACAGCACCTGCGCATGCACGCATCATGCACGTCCATGTGGGTGACATTGGGCCAGTTCCAACCATACCAGTTGGAATGGGATTCAGAACCCACCACTGCCCAGCATGGCTGGCTGGGGAATTCTGGGATTTGAAATTGACAGGTCTTAAAATTGCCAAAGTTGGACACACCTCATATAAAATGATTATTTCTCTGTTCTTTCAGAAAACAAAGCTCCCGAATGAAGTTACATCTCTTTGTCACTAAGACCATCTTTTTCTAATCCCCTACCTGTTCTGAATATATAATGCTACAGGTATTCCCTAATCTCCTCCTCCTCCTGCCCCAATCTTTCAAGATACCTTTAGAGCAGCACATCTTGGTAACTTTTTTTCAAGTTTTTTTATTTTTTTATTCTTTACAAAAACATCAAATCAATATGTGAACAGTGCAGCACTTGAGTGTTATACATTGTAATGCAAACAGAGCAATTTCATCTCAATCCTTACATTCCATCGATTTATGTAGTAAATAAACACTTGTGTTCAATTATAATCCATCATTGTTCAATTGTTCCATATTTTCTCTTATAATATGAAAAATGTATACACATTTTTCTCTTCTCTTATTTCAATCATTCATTTTAACTTTTAACCATATCACCCTTTGTTGAGAAACTTTTTCTATCTTGTCTAATTTATAATCATGTCATCCACTTACCAAAACAAAAGGAAAAAAGAGAAAAGATAGAGGGAGAGAAAGAAGGAAAATCAACTCTGGATAACAACAGAAAATAAAAACATCCATCTATTATCTCTTGCCCGCTTTAATGTATTAATTGCTATGCTTTGAAGAAAGATAGGAAAAAGAAGGAACAAGTCAAAACAACAGTGTGAAGAAACATCATCTATCCATTATCCCTTGCTGGCTTCAATGTTTTAATTGCTATGCTTTTTTTTTCACTTGCCTTCCAAACTCCTCTCTTTGATCTATACCTCTATATATACAGTAACTTTAAGGTAGAATTTCCCAGTCAGCACCTAGCAGAGATGGGTTCCTATCAGTTCGCACCTATTCGGTAGAACCAGTTCGTCAAATCTACTGAACCGGTTAGAAGAGGTTCCACCAGTGGACCCGGAAAGCAGGCCACACCTACAGAAGAGGTTCCAAAAAATTTTGAAACCCACCACTGGTCCTTGGATATGATTATTCTACACTATCATGCTCATGTTTATAAAACTCAGTGAAAGGTAAGGATGACTACTGCGTTTGTGGTGCAATCAGAACATTGCGTGTGTTGAAGTTGTTTTAACGCAAACCAAAGATGCCTTTTAAAAAACAAGTTTACATCATATTCTTATGCAGGCCAGTGCTGTGTGTGAGGTAATTTAAGGTGGTTCTGACAAGTGTCATCGGCATCTTCATATCCGGTCACATGGGCAGCAAGCCACTCCCATCCGGTCACATGGGTGGCAAGCCACTCCCACAAAGGAGGCCACACCCACAAAGTAGGTTCAAACAATTTTTGAGACCCACCACTGGGTTGGGTCTACTTTTCTTAACAGATGTCAAGGTTGAAAAACACTGGTTTATGGGCTACATAATTTCACCATGACCAATCTTTTGTTCTATGTAGGATTGTGAGGAGAGGAGTCACTTTTTAACATGACATTAAAATGGCAGCCTCCATTCTAAAGAATGATCTTGCAAAAAAAAAGGTCTTTTTTCAAACATGGCAGAGACTGTAAGTATTTTCAGCACTTCTTCTACTTCACAGTAGATGCTGTTATCACTGAAGATTTCCTTTAAATCATAGCGGACTTTAATTATCTCAAGGACTTCCAGTGCAGGGATTTTCCACAAGGATTTCCCAAGTATATTTTTTTTTCTCTTGGGATTTTTTTTTCTCAAAAGTTTCTCTTGGGAAGTTTTCAGCCATCAGGAATTTCCAATTAATCAGCAGCTAATGGAAAGGAAGGGGGGGTGTTCTGTCTCCTTAGCTTTAGAATACAGTGTTTTAAAGGTAAAAGTAAAAAAATAATATTTTTATAATACTTGTCCCAGCTTCTGCCAACCTAGCAGTTCGAAAGCATGTAAAAATGCAAGTAGAAAAATAAGAATCACCTTTGGTGGGAAGGTAACATGGTTTCATGCGCCTTCGGCATTTATTCATGCCGGCCACATGACCATGGAGATGTCTTCGGACAGAGCTGGCTCTTTGGCTTTGAAACGGATATCAACACTGCCCCAGTGGTGGGTTTCAAAAACTATTCGAACCTACTCTGTGGGTGTGGCCTCCTTTGTGGGAGTGGCTTGCCATCCATGTGACTGGATGGGAGTGGCTTGCCGCCCATGTGACCAGATATGAAGATGCCGACGACACTTGTCAGAACCACCTTAAATTACCTCACACACAGCACTGGCATGCATAAGAATATGATGTACACTTGTTTTTTAAAAGGCAACTTTGGTTTGCGTTAAAACAACTTCAACACACGCAATGTTCTGATTGCACCACAAACGCAGTAGTCATCCTTACCTTTCACAGAGGCACTGAGTTTTATAAATATGAGCATGATAGTGTAGAATAATCATATCCAAGGACCAGTGGTGGGTTTCAAAAAATTTTGGAACCTCTTCTGTAGGTGTGGCCGGCTTTCCGGGTCCACTGGTGGAACCTCTTCTAACCGGTTCGGTAGATTTGACGAACCAGTTCTACCGAATCGGTGCGAACTGGTAGGAACCCACTTCTGCACTGCCCCCTAGAGTTGGGAACGACTAGCACATATAAGCAAGGGGATCCTTTACCTTTACCTATGGTAATAACTAGAAGATTTCATCTAACAGGAACTAATTGGGCCTACACATTTTTAATGCTTCAAAATTTCTTTAGAAAATTCTTGTTCTTGTGTCTTAGCTGTCAACACATGGAACCACAGGAGTGGGAAAGAGAGTGTACATAACTTAAGAATAGGCCATTCCCGGATTGTGTCACCTTCAATGTGGCTTGTTCATTTCCAGAAATCCCAGTCAAACCTCTTCCCTGCTATTTAATGTCTGTTGTCAGATTCTGTAAATATTTCAGAGTGGGAAACAAAAAAGACAAGCGAGAAGAAAAAAGTTCAACAAATAAAGCTGAATTAATATTTGCCTTGGGTGATTATTTTTTTCTGGATTCTCGCAGGATTTTTTTTTTTCATTTTTTTTATGGACATTCCTGCTTGGCTCAATTCTCTGGTTAGGAAAGCAAAACAAAATTTAGGTGAATTGTACATGCGGGGGGAAAAAAACCCCTAAGATAACAGGAATTTATTTTCATCTCTCCAGTCTTTCCTGTCCAAATTTTCTTGGCATAGGCCCATCTCAGGACATTCTACAGTCCTACTTCCTAAGTGGCTCTAGGTCTGTGGTGGATTCTGGATCCTGGTGCAGCTGGTACGGTGCAACAAGGCCCGGCATCCACCACATGAACGTGGACATGTGCACAGCGCACGCATGCATCCTTACCTCCTGCGACGCTCTTAGATACCTCTCAATGCTCCAGCTGTTCGGCGAAGCATCACGCAGGTGCTGTACACTCTGGGCACGTGCGCAGCAGCGCCGAAGAGCTCAAATACAAGTAAGGAGGGCGGGGGAACAGTACCCACTGCTCCTGGCAGGCACTGGTATGTCCCTACCGGGGCATATCGCCTGCAACCCACCACTGCTCTCGATATTCATATCATATTGAAATTAGGATCTGCAGATCTAGGAATTCACTTGAAGTACCGTATTTTTCGGAGTATAAGATGCACCAGAGTATAAGACGCACCAGGATTTTGAAGAGGTGGATTAAAAAAAAAGCCTTTGCATCCTGCAGACCTCCCCAAAATGGCCCGTTTTTCTTTTCTTTTTTCAAAAAAAAAGGGTGTGAATAGCCTTTAGGAGGCTTGTAGAGTGCTCGGGGGGGGGGTGAGCAAAGAACAACCTGTTTTTTTGCGAAAATGGGCCCATTTTTGTCAAAAAAAGGGCATGCATAGCTTTTAGGAGGCTTATAGAGTGTTCCTGGGGGCTGGGGGGGGGCAAAATTGAGCAAACAGCCCAATTTTCACTCATTTCTGCCCTCCCCAGAACTCAGGAGCTCTCTGAAAGCTTCCTAGAGGCTATGCACGGCCATTTTGGTGAAGGGGTGGGGTTTCAGGAGGCAAAAAATACTGTATTCAGTGTAGAAGACACACCCAGATTTTCAGCCTCTTTTTTGAGGGAAAAGATGTGTCTTATACTCTGAAAAAACAGTATATACTAACAAGATGTGCTTTATATCGAAGCTAGAATCGGCCACAGGATGTTGTGGTATCGTTCTTATGGACTCACATTTCCTATATTAAGCCTCATCTTACCTCTATCAGTGCTAAATAGGAGTTTCCTACATTAACTTCTTTTTTAAAAGCTTCTGCTGTTAAATTTTTATAATTAAATTAGAATCTCCTCATGCCTGTCCTGTGGAGCCTGGCCTTCTTCAAATCTTACTATCAAGTCTCTATCTCTCCTCCTTCCTGTTTTGCTTTGAATAAAATCAATCAATCTTAGACATGTGAAGGGACATAGGACATAAACTTTAAAAGGAACTGCTGTTCACTAGACCAAAATACTCTAGCTGAAGTTTTGAAGAGCTACAGCTGTGCTGGCTACAGGTTCAGCAAATCTATATGTTAGCAAAAGGAGCAGCTGTGCCATAGAATGAAAGCAACACATTTGACTTCCCCTCATAAAGGACCTCTGAAGAAACGACTAAAGTTTATCTAGGACATCGTATTAAGGAAGACTTCTAGGTATTCCATCTTAAATCAGCCTTCCACAGCATAATGGGTTTAGGTTTTGGAAGACTGACCCAAATACCACCTTATTAAGACATTGTTAATTAAGACCTATTAACAGTCTGTAGAGATTCTCAGTCATCCAGGTCATGGTTGTCCCAAAGGTGTTTTTTCAGCAGGCAACTGGACTTTGCTTTTTGACATTTTGCTTCTCATCCAAGAAGCTTCTTCAGCTCTGACTGGATGATGGGGAATGGAAGGATTTATACTCCTTGCAGACTGCTGGTCATTTGCATCCTTTAAGAGGGTCATGAAGCACTTGAAAGTTTATCTGTGTCCTCAGGGTCACCTGAGTAATGCTAATGGTTCCTATAGTCTGCATTTTTTCCCCTCTGGAAATCCATTCCTACTCCCACATCATTAAAAGGATGTTCATCCCAAATTGTATAGGTGTGGAGATTCTCAGTCATAAAGGTTCTTTTTCAGGAGACAACTGGACTTCCTTGTTTTTTCTTTGAAGATCTTTCACTTCTCATCCAAGAAGATTCTTCAGCTCTGACAGGATAGTGGGGAATGAAACTCTACAGATTTTTAGCTATACTATTTGGCATGAATACCCTTTTAATGGTGCCCATCCTAAATTGAATGGGGTGTAGGAATGGATTTCCAGAGAATTGACGTAATTTGACATAATTTAATAAACTTATATGCCGCCCAATCCCGTAGGACTCCGGGCGGCTTACAAATACAAGATAAAACAAAATAAAAAATAGGGGGGAAAACGAGAACAATTTAAAAGGAACCCACCATACACTCGACTTAGCTGGGGGCTGGACCTCATTCATGGGTCAACAGCCCCAGGCCTGCTGGAACAGCCAGGTTTTGGTGGCTTTTTGGAAGGCCGTGAGAGTGGGAAGGGTCCGGATCTCTGCGGGTAGATCGTTCCACAGGGCCGGAGCAGCTACAGAGAAGGCTCTCCCCCGAGGGGCCGCCAGCCGGCATTGTCTGGTCGACGGCACCCGGAAGAGGCCCAGTCTGTGAGTTCTTATCGGCCGTTGGGAGGTATGTAGCAGGAGGCAGTCTCGCAGATATCCAGGTCCAAGGCCATGTAAAGCTTTAAAAGTAATAACCAGCACCTTGTAGCGCATCCGGAGACCAATAGGGAGCTAGTGCAGCTCACAGAGGATAGGTGTAACATGGGTGTATCGAGGTACACCCAATATTGCTCGCGCGGCTGCATTCTGGACCAACTGTAGTCTCCGAACACTCTTCAAGGGCAGCCCCATGTAGAGCAGGTCCTAAATCTCCTTTGTTCAGTGCCATAATAATTTTGAATGTTTGCTGAATGAGTGATCATAATCTAAGGACTACCTTTGTAATATATAGCACATATAGCTATAGTACTTAGACTTATATACCACTTTACAGTGCTTTACAACCCCCCTCTAAGCATTTTACAGAGTCATCATGTTGCCTCCAACAATCTAGGTCCTCATTTTACCTACCCCGGAAGAATGGAAGGCTGAGACAATCTTATTAGTACAGTTTGACTAACATGCTCTGATAATGGAGCAAACAAATGGAAAGAATAAAACCAATAACTAAAAATCAGGGGGTGGGTTCCGGCAGTCACTATTGTCGGTTCGCTCGTCAGTGCGCCGTGAGTGCTTTGCACACACATGCGCAGTAGAATAAAAATTGTTCTGCACATACGCAGAAGCAAAAAACAAGATGGCAGCACCTACACCGCCGCCTGGAGAAACGGTTTGTGGACGGGCAGGCCTGGGTCACTGCCAGTTCCAGTGATCCAGGCAGCCAAACCACTACCAGTTTGGCCAAACCGGTCCAAATTGTTAGGAACCCATCACTGCTACAAATTTACTTTCCGATTGTGACTGTATTGTGATTGAATTGTGACTGTAATAAACTTCACATTACCCGATTAAAGATGAAACATCTAATCATAAACACAGAATTTTAGCTTTAGTTTTTCTCAATTCCAGGTCTGGACTTCAAAAATCTAGATAACTATGGAGGGGGTATATACTATATGTTATTGACACACACACAAAATATCTGTTGTCGGAAATTGAAGTTCAAAATGCCAAATACTAATATTATGGGGATTCTATATTCACATACAAAATCGAATTGACTTTGATCTCAAATTGTTGTGTACTGTTAAGACTAAGAATGCTATAATATCCCAAGGAGCCTTTGAACAAACTCAGTGGCGTGCATTTTTAGTTTTTAGTTCTTAAAGTACAAGGGAAAATAATTTGCGGTGGGAACAATGATTGAGTTTATTTGGCTGGACTAAAATCAAGACTCTGTAGGTGAAAGGACAACTGATTCTGGCTCATTCAATCAGTTCCTGTGAACGTTAAAAATAAGTTTTGCTGGGGGAAAAATATGGCATTTGTCCTTCAAGAAAAATGATTTACAATATTGTAAGAGCAACTACACACTCACAATTTCTTTCCCATGTGCATAGATTTTCCCATGTTTCCATTTCAATAACACAACTAAACTAGGAAAATATTTTTCAGATATAAGCTTTCCAATAGTACGCTAGAATTGTGATTTTTGCATTGACTTGTGATTTCCAAGTGAGAAGCACAACAGTTTTGTTGTCTAAAACTCGGGAAATAGCCTCCAGTGATGTCATCTCATTTTGTGAAAGCAAAGACTGCTGTGAATTTCATTCAGAGCTCTTAGGAGCAATATGCAAAAGGAAATTAGCATTTTCCCCCAGTTATCACTGAAGTATTTACTTACAGTCACCACAAAGGTTCCTTTCTGGGGAAAAAATTACTTTAGCCAGTGCTTTAAAGCCAATAAACTTCATTACATTTTACTGCTGTTTAGTGTTCCTGCATCCAGGAAAAAAGGAGAAAAAGCTTGAAACCTGATCATGGAGACAGAATTTATTTTTTAGAAAAACTATCTGTATACAGTGTAATCACACCTGTCCCATTTGTTATAGTTCACACCAGACAACAGAAACCCAACTGGGATTAAACTGACAATTAAATATAAATTCCATGGAGCTAGGCATTTATGACATTGAAAGATAAAATGTTCCTTGCACCATATATCATGTTTCTGTGTTTTCATAAATTTCTTATAAAAGGTAAGAAATTCAACATGGCTGGGCAGGAATATTTAGCACAACTTGATTAAACCACAACAGTCTAGATAATTTTTAAATATGTCTGATATTGCAGAAAGGGTTTCTGATGACAGGAATTTCGCAGCCTAAACTAAAACTAAAATATCACATTTATGTTCTTGAATAAGAGAATTGGAACAAAAATTGATGGCATGAATGTGTTTAAAAAGAAGTGGAAATGCCGTAGCTCAGTAGTTTAAATCATCCTATCCTCAAATAATTTATCCATCTATGGTAGTATATACAGGTATTACTATCATCATCATCTTCTTCATTTAACAACCCCATAATCCCTGGTGGGGTAGAGTCTGGGCACTGAATGGAGTTAGCAGAGTGTTTCGATGGCCAGATGCCCTTCCTGTCACCAATGCGGAGTTTTGTTTAGCAGATATAGTCTCAGTGTGCCCAGAGAGAGAAATATCTGTCTCTACCTAGGATTGAACTCACAGCCTCCTGATTGGGAGACGAGAGCTCCATTCTAGGCCATTGGACCACTCTCATATACAGATCTTACTATCCTACCATAATAATACCTTACGAGATAAAGGAAATAGTATAGAGTTAGCGTTTACAGAGAGGAGGAAGATCTTTTATGGTGAACACAGACAGATGAACAGGGCTTAAAAACTGGTTTACAAAAACATCTATGGCAGGTAATCCCTTAATTCACATGAAAATAAAAAAGGGAGGACAGGAAACGCATTCAAACTTGCAAGCCATTCCAATAAAAATAATTTTCGGCATACACACCATGTTTCTTGATCTGGTCTACCTTGTGGGTGCTGATAAGAAAGAACCTTGGAAGTGATTGTAGAAACTCAAAGTACATTTAGAGATGTCTTTCATTAGCCTTCATTTTTTCCCTTAAATTCTCTTCTCGGGTCCTCACTTCATCATCTTTGTACCAATGTATTCCGCTGGATAATGATTATTTATCTAACAGCATTGCATGTGCAATTTTTCAACTCACATCTTTAAAGTCAAGCCAAAGGTTGACAATCTACTGTTTTAACACAGCACCCTGCAGAAAGAATAATTTGAGTTTTATAAAATCTTTGATAAATCACCACTATCCTGTAAGTTATGTAGGGAGACCCTAATTATACAAGCAGTCTGAGAACAAAATGAACAATGTCTTAACATTGAGTAACTTCACAAAAGGTCAAAGAAGTCCTATTGATTCCTATTCATTTAGAGTAAATCAGCAGGTGATATGAAAGGTGACTTGTGGATTATTTAGAATAAAGAAACCTATTTGGAATTGAAATAAACCTATTAAGCAGGTGGATTTTGACAAGAAATTACTTGTTAGCCTTTCTTAACTTGTAAAATGAAGACAATACAAAACTCCCAGCTTCATCTTTGAAAGAGGAAAAAAAACCGCTTTTCTGTTTTCAAATCCTTTCCTATAGAATTTATTCCCTTAAAAATTAAAAATTTAGTAAGAATAGAAGTATATTTATTTTACCCACTACAAACTCAGAGAGCACCCCTCATTTCAACCCTGAGCTACAAATGTTCTCCTTTATTGCTATTTTACCCACCAGACAGTGTGATGTAATACTCAGGTAACAAAGGTCCTGGCAAAATATTTGCTGAGTATCCTATCAAAGTCACTTTGAAAATAATATGCATAAACAATTCTCAGGGTTTTGGGCTTATGTTTTCTGTTCTTTTATTCTCGTGTTACTAATACAATGGGATGAATCCCAGATCTGAGTTCTTGCTCCCTTAGAAATGTATAGTCGTGTTTAACATTATACTAACATATCAGCTCTTTGATCTTTGCCAACATCTGTAGGCTGCAGACTGAGCTGGATAAGATAAAAAGTCTCAATCTTATTGTTCTCCATACATTTCCCCCCCCCAAAACCAAGTGAAAGTAAAATACGTCCAGTATCACAAGCTGTATTGTATACCTAGGTTATTTTATTTTTTTTTTCAGATGGAGTCCCAAGACAGTATAATTACATAGCTACATTTAGAAATGTTAGTTAAGAAATGTTAAGATATAATTCTACTTTGTGATTTGGGACCCTATAATAGACCTAGAGGTGGAATGACTTCAAAATCTTGATGTATTGCTCCTCTTTGTAAACACACGTGATGACACCATGTCATTACCAATTCACATCATTATGTGCCAGCAATGTGTAACCGAGTATAGTACTATAAGATCACACCATGACTTTAAGTAAAATCAGACTTGACAGTATATCTTTTTGTTTTAATGATTTCATTCCCATAGACCTTATACAAGAGAGTTTAAAGAGTGACTTAAAAAATAGAATAGCAGAGTTGGAAGGGACCTTGAAGGTCTTCTAGTCCAACCCCCACTTCAGACAAATGGTTAGCCAACATCTTCTTAAAAACGTCCAGTGTTGGAGTATTTACAGCTTCTGGAGGCAAGTTGTTCCACTGATTAATTGTTCTAACATCACGAATTTCTCCTCATTTCTAAGTTGCTTCTCTCCTTGATTAGTTTCCACCCATTGCTTCTTATTCTGCCCTTGGGTGTTTTGGAGAATAGTTTGACTCCCTCTTCTTTGTGGCAGCCCCTGAGATATTGGAAGACTGCTATCATGTCTCCCCTAGTCCTTCTCTTCATCAGACTAGACATAACCAGTTCCTGCAACCATTCTTCATATGTTTTAGCCTCCCATCCCCTAATCATCTTTGTTGCTCTTCTCTGCATTCTTTCTAGAGTCTCCACATCTTTTTACATGATGGTGACCAAAACTGAATGCAGTTTTGTGAGACAAGGCCAGAATCAAAATTATATGAGGAATATATTGATTCTTTTGCTTTTAAAAAAGGCATTTTCCTCCACTTTTCTGACTCTCTTTAGTACAAAAGGCTAGAAAAGGGGCAGAGTATTCCTTTCAGAAGTCTGCTATGTTTACAGAACATTTTGAAAGTACGGTTTAAGTACCTGATGAGTTCATGTATAAGAACAACATATAGTCCAAAGTTTGCAGAAAGAATTTATTTATTGCTTAGAGAATGTGAAAAGCAAATGTAACTAATTGCTCTGTAATCTACATACTACTAAAGCTGGTGTTGTCCTGACCTTTAACTGGGAGTAAGAGCACATCATAGGACAGCAGTTTTCTTCCTTTAACTGTATATATATATATATATATATATATATATATATATATATATATATATATATATATATATATATATATATATATATATATATATATATCAACAGTAAAAATATTGGGTTTCTGTCTGGATGGTCTCTTATGACGAGCTGATGGACAGAGAATGGAAGCAGTGAACTTCCTCCCATATTTGGGCATACCAGGGGTTGTGACTTTAAATATATACCTTTCTCCCTGGCTCGGCTGATAAGGAGAGGAACTCTGTGGCTTAATGTTTAACACATCTGCCTAAGATGCAATACAGCACAGGTTCCAATCCCAGTAAGGGTATGGCTAGCTGATGAGAGCTAAATAGCTTGAAATAGATCTATACTAGTCTCCCTTTATTTATTTATTTATCAGCACAAATACAACACAAATGTAACAAAGGCAACAGTAAAAATATTGGGTTTCTGTCTGGATGGTCTCTTGTGACAAGCCGATGGACAGAGAATGGAAGCAGTGAACTTCCTCCCATATTTGGGCATACCAGGGGTTGTGACTTTAAATATTTGTGTGTGTGTGTGTGTGTGTGTGTCTGTGTCTGTGTGTGTGTGTGTCTGTGTGT
This sequence comes from Thamnophis elegans, assembly GCF_009769535.1. Lineage (NCBI taxonomy): Eukaryota > Metazoa > Chordata > Lepidosauria > Squamata > Natricidae > Thamnophis > Thamnophis elegans. Next base: position 65,153,013 of record NC_045549.1, read on the forward strand.
GTGTGTCTGTGTGTGTGTGTGTCTGTGTGTGTCTGTGTGTGTCTGTGTGTCTGTGTGTGTCTGTGTGTCTGTGTGTGTAGGTAGGTAGGTAGGTAGGTAGGTAGGTAGGTAGGTAGGTAGGTAGATAGATGATAGATAGATAGATAGATAGATAGATAGATAGATAGATAGATAGATAGATAGGGAGGGAGGGAGGGAGGCAGGCAGGCAGGCAGGCAGGCAGGCAGATAGATGTAGATAGATAGATAGATAGATAGATAGATAGATAGATAGATAGATAGATAGATAGATAGATAGATAGACAGACAGACAGACAGACAGACAGACAGACAGACAGACAGACAGACAGATATAATGTACAGAATGCCCTTACAGAATGTATCCAAAATCTGGGACTCATGACTCAGGAGGAAATGGAGTTTAGGAAAGTTGTAGTTGCTTCAGTGTTACTGGCTGTTATTTCAGTCATGCAAGCCTCATGTTCTACGTTACGGACAGTTTAAATAAATATACAGAAAAGCAGAGTTGGAGGCCTTCTAGTCCAACTCCCTGCTCAAGCAGGAGACATTTCAGACAAATGTCCAATCTCTTTTTAAAAGCCTCCAGGGATGGAGCAACCCACAGCTTCTGGAGGCAAGTTATTCCACTGGTTTATTGTTCTTACTTTCAGGAAAGTTCTCCTTAGTTCTAGTTTGCTTCTCTCCTTGATTAGTTTCCATTCATTGCTTCCATTCATTGCTTCTTGTCCTGCCTCCTGATCAATGATGGGTTTCTCAATTTTTTTACTACCAGTTCTCTCGTGCTCATGTGCGCACACAACGTCCGAGTGGGTGAGCGGAGCCTACCGCTGCCGCTACTACCGGTTTGGCCTCTGTTCCTGATCCTTTAGAAAATAAGCTGACCCCCTTTTCTTCGTGGTAGCCCCTCAAGTATTGAAACACTGCTATCATGTTGCCCCTTTTCTAAGGTGACCAGATTTTAACATTGGTAAAGCACGACACCATTGACCAGGGAGGAGGGGGGTTCTTGATTAAAAAATTTTTTTAAATCAGGACTTTTTAAAAACGCTGTGGGACAAATTGTTAAAAATCAGGACTGTCCCGCCAAAAGCGGGACGTCTGGTCACCTTACCCTTTAGGTTTAGGTTTAGGTTTATTGGTTTTGTATGCCGCCCACTCCCGAAGGACTCCGGGCGGCTCACAATAAACAGGGGAGGGAATAAATAAGACAATAAAAACAATTTTAAAATCCACAACAGTCACAATTAAGATGGGGCTGGGTGCTTTAACAGCCCCCAGCCTGCTGGAACAGCCAGGACTTAGTAGCTTTACGGAAGGCCGGGAGGGTAGTAAGGGTCCGGATCTCCACAGGGAGCTCGTTCCAGAGGGCCGGAGCAGCAACAGAGAAGGCTCTCCCCCAGGGGGTTCGCCAGCCGGCATTGGCTGGCAGATGGAACCCGGAGAAGGCCAAGCCTGTGCGATTGAATTGGTCTTTGGGAGGTAATTGGCAGGAGGCGGTCTCTCAGGTACCCAGGTCCGATGCCATGTAGGGCTTTTCCATCTTTTCACTTGACTAGAAATACCCAGCTCCTGCAACCGTTCTTCATATGTTTTAGCCTCTTTGTTGTTCTTCACTGCACTCTTCCAGAGCCTCAATGTCTTTTTTTATATTGTGACAAAAACTGGATGCAGTATTCCAAGAGTGGTCTTACCAAGGCCTTCTAAAGTAATACTAATACTTCATGTGATTTTGATTCTACCCCTCTGTTAATGCAGCCTAGGACTGCATTGGCTTTTTGGGACAGCTGTAGCACACTGTTGGCTCTTGTCTAAGACTCCTCTTGCAGTTACTACTATTGAGCCAAGTTCACCTAGTCTGTACCTGTACATTTTGTTTTTCTTGTCTAAGTATAAAACAGTTTCACCTTTAGTTCTACAGTTTCCCAGTCAGTTTTGCAATCCCTCCCCATACAACAGCAGCCATTTACCTGCTTGGAGGTAAGCGGGATGGGAAGGAGCTGGGAGGAGAGAGGAGGGGAGGGGACTTCAGATGTTCCCTGCCAATTCCACACAAGAAACTCAGTGGGTACCATTTGTCTGAAGTGGTGTAGGGTTTCCTGCCTAAGCGGGGGGTTGGAATAGAAGACCTCCAAGGTCCCTTCCAACTCTGTTATTCTATTCTATTCTAATATTCAGTTTTGGCAGACTATTCGTACCTGCCTTCACCTCTAAATTATTCTGTACAAATCCCATTATTTGCTTTCTGTTAGGTGCCTCCTGCTGAGTTTGTTTTTTATGTATTCACAGCTTTTCCTCTGCCCTAAATAGCAAAACAGTCCTGAATCCATGGGAAAATTACTAGTAGCTAGTCTGGGAGAATTTATTTTATAAAGCCGGGGGAGGGAGAGCAGAAGTTTAAATTTCATGTGAATAAACTGCTCTTCAGTTCCAGGGGCTCCTGTAAGTAAGACTGTCTCAATTAAATTACACTGCAGTGGAATTTGCTAAGCAGAAAGCTAATCCATGGGTCCTTTAAGGAAAAAGGATCCAGTAATTAGCTCTCAAAGGACTCAGCTTGTTATTTTACAAGTGAGAAGAAAGCACAGAGGAGAATTTATTTATTGATCTAACTATCTGATAAATCAAGGAAGAGAGCAGAGCGATGGAATCTTTTTGAATAGGCCACCTCCTGCTCCAGATGAGGTCAACACCCCCCCCCCCTACTCAATTTCCTGTCCCAGAATATGGAGAAAGTCTGGTAAACATAAAGCTGAACAGGATTTAAAAGTCTCCAGAGATGGTTTGTGGAAGTGGGTGGCATTTGAAGGAATGGATCTTTTGTTAAGTAGAGTTCTTAAGGAGGGAGGCAGAGGAGAGCAAAAGAAAGAAAAAAAGGGAAGAATACACAAAGATGGACTGTATTTAGCATACGGATTTAAAGTTTCGCTGTAGAGGAAGTCAGGAGAGCAATCACTTCCAACCCCATGCTTGGAACTTCCCCTTCGTGTAAGAAATGTGCTGTTAAATTAGCATCCAACTTTCAAATCAAGGCAGTGAGATTCCAGGTCTCTCCGCAGTGCATTTTCCATGTAGGGCATTCTGTGAATAGCATTCTTGTGTTGAAGAAAAATTATTCTGTTTTGGTGTAATATTTACATCATCTATATGTTCTAGCCATTGCTGAATTATAGCAGGATATATAATCTTGCTGTGGATTATATTAAAAACATGTGTGTATGTGTGTGTGTTTGTGTGTGTGTGTGCGCGCGCGCGCCTTTAAATGGCTTTTACTATACTGCTGCAAAATGGCTTCTACTGTACAGCGCAGTGGAGTTCCATGGTAAAGGATTCAAAGTACTCCACAAGGGGACTCCCTTTGGTAAGGGGGAAAATCCAACATTAGAAATTATGTTTGGTCCGAATATTTTCCCCCTGTAAATAAATATCCAGTTATCGGCTAGTATTATTTATATGTATATATGTATATGTACATGTACATGTATATGTTGCATTGTGTTGCATTGTGTTACGTTACATTACATTACATTACATTATATTATATTGCAGAGCTCATAATCTTTCTGTGGATTACATTATAATCAAGCATTACAATCTTGATGTGGAAACCTCCAATTCTGGAAGTTTTTAAGAAGAGATTGGACAACTATTGTCGGGAATGGTGTAGGGTTTCCTGCTTGAGCAGAAGGTTGGACTGGAATACATCCACAGTCCTTTCCAATTTTGTTATTCTGTTATTCTGATTGGGACCCTCAGAAGAAGGTTGGAGGGGATGTTCCCCTAGCAACTGGCAGCCCCACAAAGATTGTGTCAGAAGGGCTAAATTCTTTGGCATTTTGAAATAATGGTAGTAGGAGAAAGTTTCCAACTTCTAAAAACCAAAATAGTTAGAAAATCTTTCCGGAGCTTTAATTCCTCCATTTGACTCTTCTGTTACTTTAATATGAAAAGTGATGTCACTTATTTTATGAGAGCGGGGTATTAATGCACCATCATGCTTCCAATGAGAATAAAGACTGTAGTACAGGAAGTGCATTCACAGTGATTTTTAATCGGATAAAGAATGGTCTGTGCGTTTTAATAAGACTTCTGACTCCCATTGTCAAGAAGCTGGGTCAACATTTCAATTCCATATGTGTCTCTTATTCTCACTCGATAATTAAAAAGTCTTCTAATGACACAGCATGAAGATACATTTCTAATTATTTGATCAGTCCTTCAGATGTCGACTCAGGGCCCTCAGAAACCATGAAAATAATTGGGCTGGCTTATCCTAACTCATAAACTTGTTGTGGAGACAAAAGGAGAGATTCCATGGGTGTAACAATGGAATCTATCATGTGTCTTATCTTGGCACAGAGCCAAGCGCGAAGGACAGTGTAAAAATGGCAGAAAAGGCTGAACATTTGATCCTCTTAACACATCAAAACCAGAAAGCAAAGTTTGCCAAAAAACTTAGTCTTCAGGGAAATGAAAGCTTTTCCACTGGACTGAGTGAGTTATAGTATGTGTGGGAACCATGGTTAAATGATACAGCACTTGTCTGCTGTATAAAATCACAGGTTTAATCACTGGCACTAAGAGGTCAGTTATGCCACTGGTAGGCACCAACACGTGTGCAGACCATTGATGCCCGTCAGATTCCCTTTCCTATAATTTTAAATTATTATGGAAAGCTGGAAAACACCGTCTCATGCTCCAACCTCATTTTTATTTTAAAAAATGCAGCTGGGCCCTATTTAGAAATGAAAGGGTTGAATAGCTTTAACAGTGTGCTAAAGCTATTCAAAGTTTAAGTGTGTGTGTCATCTGTAAGATAAAAAGGACAAAGGTACATTGACACTGCTAGGCCACATTCTGAGGACCAGAAGAGACAAGCAATTTCACCAGTTTGACTTCCAGACAATGACATTTTATAACTGGCCACATCTCTCCATTCTGTGAAAGTTTCCTGCTGTTTTGAGAGAGTGATGTTGGCATGCCATGCTCCTATATTCTTTGTCCAAGTAGGTAAGAACTGTTACATTAATATTAACACACATCCTCCAGTTGTTGCATTGATTGTCAAGAGACCTCCAGGTCCAGTTTAACTGAACTCAAGTGTGTTGTGACCTACCAGCGGAGCTGGCAGCAGATTCGGACAGTGATTCGGGCAGTGAGGAGGTTGGGGAGGAGCATGGGCGAGTCCTGGAGTCTGGAGAAGGCTGTGATGAGGGCTCTGTGTTGGAGGCAGAGAGGGGCCAAGAGCCTTATGCCAGTTATCAGTTTTAAGCCGCGCCAGAGCCAATCAGAGCTTCTTCCTGATCTGGCTTCTGCTGCCAGCCACGTCTGGGAGGACATAACAATCAGCTGCCTTCAAAGTCAGAGATCAGTAAGGCAGATGAACAGCTGGAGCCTGTCCCCAGTGTGCGCATGCGCAGAGTTGCCAGATAAAAGGAACTGCTAAAGAACAGGGCCGACTTTGGAGTAAGGCCAGATGATGAATAGCCCTTCGAAGAGGAAATAAAAGAGGAGCGAAAGGGGAGTGGAGTTTGCAGGAGACAATTAGTTCACTAACTGGTTTGTGATTCTCCGAGACCCCTTGCCAAGTTTTACAGATATCAGCCTGTCAGCCCTCCAAGCCAGATAAGGTCTGTGACTGTAAATCCTCCTTTGAAAGACTTTGCCAGCTGTGAATGAGCAGAACTCACTGTAAATTAATAAAAGAGGTTTTTATCGGGAAAAGGAGTTTGTTTCATGTTCTTGGGAAGCCTCAGTCAGAACAAAGTCCTACATGAGATAAGCTTTACATAAACCCTACAATTGCCTTCTCAGGGTGGACTCTGTCAAGTCCTTTAACTTGAAGGATGGGTCGCTGAGGATCTTTTATATTCCTGAGTGAATATAAATAATCTTGGGCTTGAAGGCATTCTTGTGTTGGTCTTCATCATAGAGCCGAGGTGGCGCAGTGGTTAGGGTGCAGTATTGCAGACCACTTCAGCTGACTGTTATCTGCAGTTCAGCGGTTCAAATCTCACCAGCTCAGGGTTGACTCAGCCTTCCATCCTTCCGAGGTAGGTGAAATGAGGACCCAGACTGTGGGGGCGATATGCTGACTCTGTAAACCGCTTAGAGACGGCTGAAAGCCCTATGAAGCGGTATATAAGTCTAACTGCTATTGCTATAGCTTATTTCCAGAAATGTACCTGGTATCATGCCTGTTCAACTTACTGAAAGTTAATTACAGCTGTGACTTGAATGGACAGGTGGGATTTAGATGGTTTCCTTGAGTATTTAGGTGACCATTGCACCATATTCTGGCCAATGCAATCCTAGGCTGCAGTAATAGAAGGACAGAATAATAGAGGGATATAATCAAGATCCCATGAAGTTCTAATACCACTTTACAAAGCCTTAGTAAGACCACACATCCAGTTTTGATCACCACAATATAAAAAAGATGTTGAGACTTTGGAAAGAATGCAGAGAAGAGCAACAAGAATGATCAGGGGCTGAAGAACAGTTATGGGAATTGTGTACATCTAGTCTAATGAAAAGAAGGACTAGGGGAGACATGATAGCAGTGATTTGATACTTGAGGAGCTCCTACAAAGACGAGGGGGTCAAATTGTTTTTTAAAGCACCAGCAAGCAAGATGAGAAACAATGGATGGAAATTCATCCAGGAGAGAAGCAACCTAGAACTAAGGAGAAATTTCCTAGCGATGAGAGCAATCGACCAATGGAACAGCTTGCATTCAAATCTTGTGGATGCTCCATCACTAGGGCTTTCAAGAAGAGATCGGACAACCATTTATCTGAAATGGTATACGATCTCCTGATGATCAGGGGGCTAGATTAGAAGATCTCCAAGGTTCCTTCCAACTCTATTATTCTATGTTATATTTAGTTATTGATGTTTCTAATTCTCTTTTTTTGTACCCTTTGAACAGCCTGGGGTCTGATTAAGTCGGCCTGCTGCCAATTACCTCCCACAGACCCATTAGATCTCACAGGGTTGGCCTCCTCCGGGTGCCATCTACCAGCCAATGCCACCTGGCTATTACCCGGGGGAGGGCCTTCTCTGTGGCAGCTCCGGCCCTCTGGAATGAACTCCCCGCAGGGATTCGGACCCTCACCTCTCTCCAAGCCTTCCGAAAAGCCGTCAAAACCTGGCTTTGCCGGCAGGCCTGGGGGTGATGAGTTTCCTCCCCTCTCGACATGTATAGTTGTGCGACTGTTGTCTACTTTTATTATTTGTATTTTGTCTTTTTATGTTCCCCTTTTTCCCCCTTGAATTGTTCGCTGCCCTGAGTCCTCCCGGAGAAGGGCGGCATACAAATAACAAAATACATACATACAATACATACATACAAGTCGAGTGACAAAAAGTTATTGTAAATAAATAATAAAATGGACTATGGTTGAGGTTTTGGTCTTCCAGCAAACACACACTAAGAAACCAATGTTGATCTTTCACATCCGAGGCTCAGGACAAAAGTTTACATCACTTCTTCCCAGCAACAGATTTGTTTGGAAAGATTGCTATGTCTGTTCAGCATTGGGAAATATTTCTAAAAAGATATGTGTGTTTACATAAATGCCATATAACAGTGATGTCTAACCTTTTCGTCACTGCGTGCTGAAAGTGCCTGCGACAGCATGCACATGCCCACATCCATAATGCAATGCTTGTACGACCCACCCTGTGTGTATCCCACCCCTGTGCATGCGCATGTGACCCCCCCATGCTCCTCCTGTCCCCCCATGCATGCACGTATGACCCCCAGTCCCCCTCCTCCTTGTGCATGTGTTTGACCCCCACACTCCCTCGCCCCCCATGCATGCATGCACATCTCACTCATGCGCCCCGCGCATGCGTGGCAGAGGCTCAAAAACCAGCTGGCCGTTGGGAGGCGTGCATGCATGTGCAGTGGAGCTAAACTGGGGAGATGGCTCATGTGCCTACAGGGAAGACTCTGCATACCACCTGAATGCTGCCCGGAGTCCTCCGGGATTGGGCGGCCTATAAATTTAATAAATAAATAATAATAATGCAAAGACCTTTTCTCTTAGGGCCATCTTTATAGCTCTCTTTCAAAATTATTATCTCTGGCCAGAATTTGTCCATTCGGATTGCTTTAAGTGTTACCGAAGCCTCTTGAAATATGATCCTCCTAGCAAAAGAGGAAGATGTTCTTTCTCATTCAGACTAAATGAACTACTGTTTTTTTTTTAATTAAAAAAAACTAGAGGGAAAAATACAAATATGAGTTGATTATTTTTTCTTACAGCTGCCTTTTTTTTTGACAGAGGGACAATATAATTAAGATAACAGGTTTAGCAAGGTTTAATAATGTCTGGTTACTCTTTTAGCCTTATTCAGACAGAAGTGTGACACATTGTGTGAGATGCCCCTTTGTCTTTATTGTAACTTTGTGCTGACAACCAGGTGTTTTAAACTCCTACTGTGTAACCTCCATTTATAGAATGGATTTCCTCACTTTTTTTCGTCTCTATTTTTATTTATTACCTCAACTCGAAAGCTTAGATATCATGTGCCTCACAGCTGTTGCTCTATTCCCTTGCTGATGCTTTAACAGCACATTTTAACATTTTATATCTGTAGGTTTTATTTTCTTTTTTTTTGCCCCTTCTTCTACATCTGTGTTTTCATGAGGGATTGGGGTTGTTTTCTAATTGATTCCATTGTAAGTGAATTCCAAAAGTATCGTTCGTTTTATAAAAATTGTGATAAACATGCTGACCAGTGGGACATGTTTTTCAAAAAACAATGCATGTTATTTTGGCCATTTTAGCTATTTTCATATTTGGGTTTAGTAGAATTTAGGCTGTTATGTGGATCTTCCCTCATCTATCATCTGAATCATTTGCCTTTTGGGATGGGTGAAAGTTTGAGGAGATTCTTGAGCTAACTGAACAGCTGAGAAAAGCCACAGGAAAGTGTATTGTGTATTTGTTGAGTAAAATATATGATCACTGAATCAGCTTGAGTTGTGTTTTGCATGAACATGGAGTTGAAGTTTGAATGCTGACTCTAATGAAAGCAATACACAATGGAAGTACACATGAATGGAATGGTGGCCATAAATGATTCAACACTGAGCAGAGAGTAAGTCAAGGGAAAATATTAATGGATAAAAGTATAATGATGTTTATGGCAATTGTAGAAATCTATTGGTTTGAGGCACAGTGTATGTCTACTTTTGCATGTGGGTGATGCTGTCTTATCAGTTGAGAACTTGAATGCTTCGTTGAGGACATTGGCTATATTACATAAATGGAGTAATGGATCTGAAAATTAATATATCAAAAACCTAACTAGTTGTGTTTGACAGGGGAAATGGAACAAATCGTTGCAAAAATAGCACAAAAAAAGTAGAGCACGTAAGGAAAGCTGTATTATTTGAAAAAAAAAATGGGAAACCGGAGAAATTTAAGACGGGCAAATACTGATAAAATGATAAGAAATGAACAAGTGTTGAAAGAATTTTTAAAAAGGGTCTGAGTATAAGAATGTATTTCTGCCCAAATGCTACATGGAAACGAAAGTTGGGTATATAAGGAGAAATGTGAAACCAAGTTATAAAAGCAGCACTGGAGAAGCAAGAAAAGATGTGGTGAAGAATGAATCTACGTTGGCTCATTGAGGGACAAACACAAAAAGAATAACAAGTACAAAGGAAATAAAAATCTCTTTGTCTGTCTTATACCTATCTATCATTGTAATCAGCCATAATTTGCCTGGATGATTAACAAACTTTAATAGAATGTTCATGGAAATCTAAATATAATATTCATACATTTATATTCTTTGGAACAAATGAAAAACAATAAAACAGAAACCTAGAAAGTATGAGCTTAACCCACCAAATATGCTTGAAAGAATTGCATCTTCACTGTCTCCCAAAATCAATACACCAAGTAGGCCAACCTATACTCATCTGGTAGACTGTTCCAAGAGTTTTCCACTTCTCAGTTCCTCAGAGCCCCTACTTCACAGAAGAGTGGTTCTACTAGCACCTTCTTCTAGGACACCAGCTGCAGAATGCAGTTGGCACTGACATTGGATAAGACTTGAATGGTAAAGCGAATGTATAAAGCATGAGTAAATGTTCAAGAGGAAGGGGAAATGCAGGGTAGTCCATATTTGGATGGAGTTGAGAAGACCCTCAAAAGAGAGAGAGAGAAAGAGAGAGGAGGGTGGGGGTTCGAAATTCAAGATCAAAAAGCAGTCTATGAAACAGTGCATGGACATGCTGCAAACACAGAAGATATGCAAGATAGAAAGGTGTAGAGAAGTGTGGTGAATGCTGTTGACATGAGCTACGGTATTTCCCTTTCTTCTCTGATCGCATACATTTTGCTTCCTTTGCTTATTGTTTCTTGTCCCTCATGTGCTTTGCATATTTGGTTATCCCAAAAATAATAGCAGGATGGGTGTTGTGGCTCAGCATGAGCCGTTGGAGCTGCAAACAGACTCCGACAGCGAGGGGACCGATGAGTCACCTCTGGAAGATGTGGAGGACCCTGGACAGGATTCCAGCTCCAAGCAGGGACCAGAGAGGCTGGTTGGCCACCAGGAGGCACCTGAGGCATGGTGCAGCGGTGAAAGCCAAAGGGAGTGTGCTCCTGATGTCAGGCTTGGAGCAGTGGGGAGGAGAGAAGGGAGTTGGTCCTGGACGCCCAGCAACGGCGGACAGATAGATACAGAGAACAACTACGCAGATACTAAAGATAATTGGACCCAGGTGATTGTAATTAGGCTCCTCTCAAGACAGTATATAAGGAGAGACTTTGGGAGGAGGCTGTTTGCAGGATTCAACTTAATTAACAACGCTGGAAAAGCTGTTATCTTTATCTGTCAGAGCCTGGGTTGCTGCCAAGGTTCTTTATCTATTCGTTCGTGTTTGGGCTTTCAGCCACCAAGATTTATAGTCCTGCTAATAAAGTGTTGTGGCATTCCAGTTAAGCTTGTCTCGGCATTCGTTACTGGATGGAGGCGGGGTCAGAACAGATGGGTATGTATGTTACTCTTGGAGAAGACTTCCCCTTGGATCATTTTGTCAAGCTTTTTCTCATCATTTGGATCGAGATTTCCTTTCTTCTGTAGGCATCTTCTCTTTTATTTAAAAAAATGTGTTAGGAAAATAACGTCATTCATCATAAATAAAAAGGCTATATGTGTGCTTGTCAGAAAAAAAGCATCTACCTGTTTAAATTATGCTTCATCATATTTAAGGTGTATGCATGTGTAACTAAGTTGTCACAAACTTGAATTAAGAAATTCACCATTAAAAAAAAAAAGTTCTAAATTCCGGGTATTTACCATCTCGTTCGGTGTTCTATTACTTATTAATAATTCTAAAAGTGACACTTTCAATTGGTCTTGTTTTTAAAACTGTCTTAACACAAAAGTGCTTTTTCAAAAGGCAACTGGGCTTTCTTTGTTTTTCCTTGAAGATGTTTTGCTTCTTATCCAAGAAGCTTCTTCAGTTCTGACTGAGGTGAAACCTGACCTTCTAATTGTCACCCCAAGACTTAACTATAGTATCATACTGACCAGTGGTGGGTTTCAAAAATTGTTCCAACCTACTCTGTGGGTGTGGCCTCCTTTGTGGGAGTGACTTGCCACCCATGTGACTGCATGGGAGTGGCTTGCTGCCCATGTGACCGGATATGAAGATGCCGACGACACTTGTCAGAACAACCTTAAATTACCTCACACACAGCATTGGCATGCATAAGAATATGATGTAAACTTATTTTTTAAAAGGCATCTTTGGTTTGCGTTAAAACAACTTCGACACACGCAATGTTCTGATTGCACCACAAACGCAGTAGTCATCCTTACCTTTCACAGAGGCACTGAGTTTTATAAATACAAGCATGATAGTGTAGAATAATCATATCCAAGGACCAGTGGTGGGTTTCAAAAAAGTTTGGAACCTCTTCTGTAGGTGTGGCCTGCTTTCCGGGTCTCCTGGTGGAACCTCTTCTAACCGGTTCAGTAGATTTGACGAACCGGTTCTACCAAATAGGTGCGAACTGGTAGGAACCCACCTCTGATACTGACAAGTTAATTGTTATTTTAAAGAGAAAAGAATCCTTGCTTACTCAAAATTAACATGCCCAGGTTTTTTTTGGGGGGGGGGGACATTCTTGGGACAGACATACTGGTCATATGCTTTGTCTCTTTCTTGTCATTTTTTTAAGCTCTTTTTCTGCCTGAGATACACACCTCTTCCCCAGGATGTGAAAAACAAGGGAAAAGAAGCATGAGTTATCATGAGTTACCTGTCCACCTGTTGAAACAGCTCATATAATTTATACTTTTCCTTCAAGAATATGGCTCCCATGGACTACAATGAGAAAAGGAGTAAAAAGAGGAAAAAAAGAAAGGAATCTTTAAACATCTGATTCAATTTAGCAATGTGGGAAATATTCTTGACAAACTGGAAACCCAGAACAGCTTTACACATATTAACTTACTGACTGCATAGTTACAGCACTGGGCTTCCCACCCCTAAATCAAGTCAATCTTTTCTACACCCTGAAATCCGGAGCAAACATTTAAATTCCAAAACGCAGGGCTGTCTCTTAATTCAAAACACAAGGCTCATTTCTGCATGCAAGACACTCCCAAAAACAGCGCAGAAAGGAATAGTTTCCAGGAGACAGTCGGATGACCAAGACAGAAAACCAGATGATAACCTATAAAAATGAATTAGTATGAGCATTTAACAATATATGTGCTATTGGCAGAAATATACAGTAGGTTTTTTTCTACCATTTGGTGCATGCTAATAATATACCATGGGATGCGGTGGATCAGTGGCTAAGATGCTGAGCATGTTGATCAGAAAGGTCGTTAGCTTGGCATTTCAAATCCCTAGCACCGCGTAATGGAGTAAGCTCCTGTTATTTGTCCCAGCTTCTGCCAACCTAGCAGTTCGAAACCACGTAAAAATGCAGGTAGAAAAAGTAGGAATCATCTTTTGTGGGAAGATAACAGCATTCCATGCACCTTCGGCATTTAGTCAAGCCGGCCATGTGACCACGGAGACGTCTTCAGACAGTGCTGGCTCTTTGGGTTTGAAAAAGAGATGAGCACTTCCCCTAGAGTCAGGAACGACTAGCACATATGTGCGAGGGGAACCTTTACCTTAGTTAACTTCTACTGACAACAGAAGATGCAGGGAATGGGATATTGAAGGGCAGGTGGCATTTTATGTCCCTTTATCTCCACATGTTTGGATGCAAATTGTGGCTGTTCCTTGACTGGATAGTGCTTCATATGCTACTCATATATTAATCAATTCTCAACTGGATTATTGTAATGGCCTCTACATGGCCACCCATGAAGAGCACTCAGAAACTATAGCTAGGCCAAAATCCATCAACTTGAGCAGTAATAGTTTTGTGCATGTCCAGTGGTGGGATTCAATTTTTTTTTACTACTGCTTCTGTGGGTGTGGCTTTTGTGGGTGTGGCATGGTGTGGCTTTGTGGGCGTGGCAGAGGAAGGATACTGCAAAATCCCCATTCCCTCCCCATTCCTGGGGGGAAGGTTACTGCAAAATCCCCATTCTCTCCCCACCCCACTAACCTGCTTTCCAGCTCCGTTCTCTTGGTCAGGGCAGCAAAAGAAGATCAGCTGGGAGGCTGGGAGGAAGCAGAGGTAGGGCCAGCCTATTTCCCTGTTCTCCAAACTACTCAAAATTTCCACTACTGGTTCTCCAGAACCTGTCAGAACTGGCTGAATACCACCTCTGCATGTGTCCCCAAAGCTTCATAAACTTCAGTGGTTTCCACTTAGGGCAAATTATTCTATCTAACTCAGTGGTTCCCAAAGTGGGCAGTACCGCCCCCTGAGGAGCAGTGGGATTGCTTAAAGTGGCGCTAAGAGGCAAGGAGGGCAGCAGGGGGCGCTAAGAAGCAAGGGGCGGTGGCAGAGGAGTGCTGGAGGTATCCCCCTCTAGTGAGCCATTTAGACCCAGTTCGCTCACTCACCCCCGCCCATCCAGAAGTTGCTCGATCACTCGCTCCCCCAGCCCATCCACACTGTGCTAGCCCTGCTCACCGCTCACTGATTGGCTGGCTCGCCAATTGCCTTGTCCGCCTCTAAGAGCCCGATCTAAACCCAGTTACCTTTTTTTCTGCTTGGCTTTCTATAGATAGGGCTCTTAGAGGCGGGCAGGGCAATTGGTGAGCCAGTCAATCAGTGAGCGGTGGGCAGGACTAGCATAGTGCAGATGGGCGGGGGGAGCGAGAGATCAAAGGGAGGCCCCTTCGCCTCCCTTCTCTCCCACTTTGTCTTGATGAGGTCGCCACAGCTGCCGGGCGCGGACAGATGGAGGTAGCCAGAGTGGCGGGACAGCCCGGGTGGGCGAGCGAGCGAGCTGCCTGATCCTCCATTGCTCGCCCGCTCACGCACCCAGGCCTCTCTGGCCGTGACCTGTCAAAACCGCGCTCGACTAAGCCGCGCCCGATTAAACCGCATCACTGAGGTCATCAACAGGGTGACAACAGCCAGCGCGGAGAAAGAAGGATGCTTTAAATAGCGCTTTGAAAGCAAGCCGATTCAACTTAAGGTAAGGGTTAGCTTTAGGGTTAGCTTTAGAGTTAGCTTTAGGGTTGGGTTAAGGGTTAGGGTTAGGTTTAGGGTTAGGTTAAGGGTTAGAATTAGGATTAGATTTAGGGTTAGGTTAAGGGTTAGGGTTAGGGTTAGGTTTAGGGGGGTTAGGTTTAGGTTTAGGTTTAGGTTTTAGGTTTAGGGTTTACAGCGTGCTTCTGTCTCCGTGCTGTTGTCGCCCTGTTGATGACGTCAGTTACGCGGTTTAGTCGGATGCGGTTTAGTCGAGCACGGTTTTGTGGTGGAACCTCTCTGGCTACCTCTGTCTGTCCACTGCAGCAACCTCATCAAGACAAAGTGGGAGCAAAGGGAGGCGAAGGAGCCTCAGTGCCCTGCCTGATCCTCCTTTGCTCGCTCGCTATTATGCCTGCACGGGGTGCCTTGGCAGAAGCCCTAGGTACCATGCAATAATCTCATCAAATAATTCAAGCAAATGTTGGTGACATTGAGTTGAAGCCAAAGTTCAAGAAATCGTACCAAGAGTTTTGGTTACAGAAAGAAATTTCTGATTGCTATCCTGCACTATGGACAGTGGTTAAGAAGCTCCTTGTTGCATTTCCAACATCATATTTGGTGGAACGTGGCTTCGGTGTGGTCACCCAACTTCTCTCCAAGCAAAGAAATCGACTCCAGATTACTGAATGTGGTGATTTAAGACTCCTGCTAAGTGACTTAAAACCAGACATTGGGAAACTGGTATCACTTCATCAAGCCCATCCATCACATTAAGAATTTACTGAACAGTGAAGTAGTTACTAAATTTTACTAAGTTTACTAAGTTACTAGTTACTAAGGTTCTTGATAAATGACTATCAGACTTTGAAAACCTGGTATCACTGTATCATGTTCTGGAGGCTTCAGGAGCTTCCCTGAAACTGGCAAAAAACCGGAAAACCGGCAAAAAAACTGGCAAAAACCCGGCAAAAAAATGGAAGTTCAGGAACGGACTTCCGGTTTGCTCGTAGGGCTCGCTTTAGCCCCCTGGAGCCTTCAGGGGCCTTCTGGAGGCCCTATGTTCTTCTAAGAAGTACCAGAATGACACAGTTTATTTAGACAGATAGAAAGGAATATAAAGGGCGTCCTCATTTGGTAAAATCTTGCCCAACCAATAAGATCTAATGAGTTCTACTACATTTTCATTGCTCTTGATTCCAGCTGCTACTTTATCTAAATCTCCCTTCTGCTTTGTTCTTTGATGTTGATCGTTCCTTGATTGGAAACTAAATCCCATCCTCTCTGGCTCCAAGTCACAATTCCTAATCCTCTCTTGATAATTGTGCACAGGATACAGTTGTGCCACAGCACGGCCTTTTCAACAGAGCTTCTCCCTTCCCTGAAAGAGAACAGAGTACGTGCTATTAGAGGACAACTGAGTGAAAAATAGAAATCAAATAGAACTAGTCTCAGATTATCAGAGTTGGAAGGGACCTTATAAGTCATCTAGTCCACCACCACCCCCACTCAAGCAGGAGACCTTACACTATTTCTGACAAATGGCAATCCAGTCTCTTCTTGAAAGTCTCAAGTGATGAAGTCCCCACAAGGTCTGAAGGCAACAACTTCTGTTCCATGGGTTGATTGTTCTCACTGTCATAATGTTCCCGCTTATTTCTAGGTTGAATCTCTCCTTGGTCAGTTTCCATCCATTATTCCTTGTCTGCCCTTCAGGTTCTTTGGAAAATAGCTTGACCCCTTCCTCTCTATGGCAGCCCCTCAAAAAAAAAACAGCTCTCTCAACAGAGTTAACTGTTTTCCATCATTTGCTACTGCTGCCAAACTGGCAGATGAATAACATGCATAGTTCAAACCATAAAACTGGCCAAGCATGTTAAATTATGAGTCAAGTCACCAGGGTATATGACAGCACCTTGAGAGTTGGAAAGTCAGAGTCCAGAATGAAGATTAAAAGGAAGTTAGTGGGTGGGACAGAATTATCACAGCGCATAAAACAAGCAGGAATTTCATGAAATCACCAGTGATGAATTTGGACCACAGAATTTTTAAAAAACGCCTTTTGGAATGTGTCTTTCTAAGAGGTCAGCTATTTAATCCGGTGCCTTATGAAGTTCAGTCATTTCTCTTATGACACTTGATTTTTCCTTCTGAGCCTCTTGTTGAGGTTTAGATTTGATGAACCCAAATTAACTCTGCCAAAACCACTAATACCAAGTTTCATTTCCAATTTTGAGGGGAAAAAATACTACTTGTCTCATCCAATTCAGGTTAAATAAGCCATCAATAGCGTCAAGTTTCTTAGGTGCGTCCTGCAGATATAAACTTTACTGATCTGTCATTTAGATTCTTGAAATGTCTACTTAATAGCAAACAGAGGTCTTCCTTTGCAGGGGCCTACAAATAAATCTTTTGGGAGACTGGAGTTACAGAACGTTTCAACCCCACAGTCCAATATATTCTGAAGTCAAAAGAAATAGCGAGCTCTAAAAAAAAACCCCAGAATTCTAAGTATAGAAGCACATCCTTTAATATAAATAGATAGAAAACAGTGTGTTTTAAATCAAGAATATAACAATCTAAAGTTTATGAAAAAATACATTGATGAGAGGAAACAGAACATGCTTATATATGAACATATCCAAAATTAATACAGACAACAAGAATGTTCATTTCTAAATATCTATGTTTAAAATAAGCAAGTTTTGAGTTTTATTACTATAAAACTCAAACTCTGAATCTTTGCATCCAAAGGTAGCTAATACTGTGAAAGATGTCTTGAATTTCTTTTCTTTTTTTTCAAATAATTTTAGCAATAGCAGTAGCAGTTAGACTTATATACCGCTTCATGGGGCTTTCAGCCCTCTCTAAGCGGTTTACAGAGTCAGCATATCGCCCCCAACAACAATCCGGGTCCTCATTTTACCCACCTCGGAAGGATGGAAGGCTGAGTCAACCCTGAGCCGGTGAGATTTGAACAGCCGAACTGCAGAACTGCAGTCAGCTGAAGTAGCCTGCAGTGCTGCATTTAACCACTGCGCCACCTCGGCTTTATAATTTTATCAAAAATTTTGCAGCAAATGAAAAGAATAAGTCGACACAAACTACAAAAAATACAAACATAGAAGTGCAAAAAGAAATAGAAAAATTGGTTGTAAAAAAGAAAAAAAGGAAAGAAAAAAGAGAAAAAGATAGAGAAGAAAATCCTTTTTCCTTTAGGTAAAAATAATGTTAGTAGTTTATTACAATCTCTAAATAAAATTCTCTTCTCCTTCTGCTCACTTCTTAGATAAACTCTTAAAGGCAATCAGTCTTTGACAGTAACAGTCTAGTAAGGAAAGAGACATCATTATTTTCTTCTTTTAAGCCTGATCAAACAAGCCAATCTTATAAACTTTCCCTAATTTTTTTTACATTTTTTTTAAACTTTCCCTAATTTTTTAAAATTCTTTAAGCTGTTCAAAAAAAAAAAAAGTCTCAGAGATAATTTGCTGATGATGTCTTTTGAAGCAAAACCCATCCTTACAGATTTATTTTGTATGAGTAAGTAAAATTTACTTCTTTGTCACTTCTGAAAAAATCCTTTCAAATCTTTGCAGAGCTCTTTTATCTATCCAGAAGATAAAAAATACCTAAATCAGTTTCCTTCTTTAATATTTATTCATGCCCTTTAAAGAATAAGTAATCCATTGGTATTGACTTGTATTACATTTGAAACTCTCTTCCCCTTAATTTCATAGACATCTACTTCAGCTTGTTCTTATATTGCAACTTCATTAAGAAGATGCTTTGTTAATTTGATCAACCATTCTGTCCAAAACCCTGAATGATTTCTGTTCCATTTTCTTTTTCCCCTGGCACTAGTATCCAGTCTTCAAGGCGTCCTTATCATTTAAAAAAAAACAATCTCTATTTTCCAAAGCAAATATATATTCTAAATAATTCAAAACTATAATTCCAAATCCCTCTGTTCAAGTGGTGGATTACGTCTGGACAGGAGCACCGAGTACCATTCCGGTACAGTGGTCCGGAGTGCCCACCCACCCACCCGCCCTCCTTACCTATATTTGAGCTCTTTGGCACTTCCGCGCACATGCACAGAACATATGCCACCTGCACGATGCTCCCCCAAGCAGCTGGAGCATCACGGAGGCATTGCAGAGCATCACAGGAGGTAAGGATGCATGTGTGTGCTGCACACATGTGCACACATGCTATGCACATTCATGTGGTGGACTCCGGGCCCCGTTGCACCATAATGGTTGCAACGGGATCCGGAACCCACCACTGCTCTGTTCCCTTAATCCAAGGTATCAAACTCAAGAACAGGGGACCAGATCCTGCCCATGAAGTGCTGGCCCTCGGGGCCATCCTGGAAACAGTGAAGGACCGGCCCTCTGCCAGTGAAAACGGAATTTGGAAAAGCCACGAATGCCCTTCTTGAGCTCCATTTTCGGCTTTGTGCCTTTGTGCCTAAGGATTAAAACGTCACCACTGTACTAAATTGGCTTTTACATTTAACAACTGGGCACTATTTTTTTTTTGACAGAATTAGATAAGATTTCCAGTTACAGAAGATCTTTCTGAGGGGATCCGCCAGTTACGTTTAAGACAAATATATTGTGGGACAACATCTATGGAGATTCTCAGTCACCTTATTATCAGGGGAGGTCTTATTTTCAGGGAAATAGGGTATATTTCTCTCGCTCTTCTCCAATCTGGCGTTATCATTATAGAGAGAGCTGGAAAGAAATGCACCCAGACTTACTTAGTGTACTTCCCCACATTCCTCTAATGTCGGAAGAGAAAATGTGATACCTCCTGTCAAGTCCCCAGAATGTTGCTTTCTCCTTATTCCCCAGTCCATAGAGGTGATTTAAACTCATCCATAGCTGTTCTAGTTTTCAATAGTGTTTTCCATTCCCCACCAACCCCACCAACCATGGATAGGAGTTTAAAGCACTTCATCAATGTTGTGGTTGTTGGCAAGAAAAAGATGCTTGGCTTCCACAGAGACATTTGCCTGTAATGCCTGACCAATACTTTCCATTCCACTTGTCAGTTCTTCTCTGGGCTTCTCATAAATAAAGTTTTAGTGCTCTTTGGGAGAAGAAAATGCTAGACCTGTTTTGAAAAGCAGGTGTTGCAGTCTTTTGAAAGCTGTGTTTAAAAACAGGAATGACACTCGTTCTGAAATACATTGAGGACCGAGTTAAAGAAAGGCAGGCATTTGGATTCTACCAACTGCGTGTTGTTGGTTCTGTCATCATTGGGTGGTGTTGCAGGTTTTCTGCTGTTTGTGCCACCAAGGGTCTTTATGTGGCAAGTCTTGTTACTCTTTGCGGGAATTTGGGGAGTGGGCTTTCCAACTTTATTTTTGATGGCACTCAATATTATCCTTCACAAGATCAAGAAGTCCACCCTGAAGCCAACCTGGCTGAGGCCATCTTTGTGACTTTGGGGTTGCCACAAGGCAGAAGAGGGGACAGGGAGGGGGGAATAGATAGCTGGGGCTTTACAGTCAAAACAAAAAGTTTTCCTGTGGGAACCAAGGTCATTCCAACAGGTGGCTGGGAGAGGAGGAGTGAAGCAACCAAGCAACCAGCCAGCACTTCTATTGGACAATGTAATTGATGACTTGGGAAAAGGGGGAAACTTTCACTTTTTAATTAGGTGAAAACCCCAGGAATGTTCAGAGTCAGTTTTCACCTTGATCTGGGCATCTGATTTTTTCAGATCAATATTTTGGAATGATCTGAACCTGATAAACTATCCCAGAGAAGAACATTGTTAAGCAACTTCTTTAAAAAAAAAAAAGCATTCTGTAGTGCAACCTTTCCCAATGTGAATTCCTGCACTATGTTCAGGGTGGGATTCAGCCGGTTCGGACCGGTTCGGGCGAACCGGTAGCTCCGACAATCAGGTCAGCTTGCCCGCCCACCCCTGCACTTTACTTACCTATATCCTCTCAGCTGATTTGTGTGGCAGAGTAGATTGCTGTGCCTCAGTTGTGTTACTCCCCAGAATTAACATGGAAGGTAAGTTTTGTTAAAACTGCACATGTGTGCGGAGCAAAGCACCACTGACTATGTTGGGAAAATGTTGGGATTTGTTGACTAACTTTTATGGAGGGTACTAGGTGGGGGATGATTACTCTATGCCTTATAGTTGTAGTAAATGTTTGATTATTTGGAATGTTTATTTAATTTGTATGCCGCCGCACTCCTGAGGGACTCGGGGTGGCTAACAACCAAAAGGGGGGAGGGGATACAAATAAGAGAAAAGACAGACAAAGTAAAAACAACAGCAACCACAACATTTCAAGTGGGGCTGGAAATTCTTCAGCCCCAGGGCTGCCGGAACAACCAGATCTTCGTGGCTTTGCGGAAAGTCTGGAGGGTGGTGAGGGTCTGGATCTCCATCGGGAGATCGTTCCAGAGGGCCGGAGCAGCCACAGAGAAGGCCCTCCCCCGGGGATTTGCCAGTTGGCACTGGCTGGCGGATGGAATTCGGAGGAGGCCTAATCTGTGGGATCTGATCGGTCGTAGGGAGGTCTCTCAAGTACCCAGGCCTGATAAATGTTCTGCGTGTTCCCAAACACATATAATTGGCACATGAATTGCTTTATTCTTAATCCTACATAAGAAGAATTTATCATTGCATGTGACATTGCATGTGACTTGAGAGACCGCCTCCTGCCAATCACCTCCTCGCGACCCATTAGATCACATAGATTAGGCCTCCTCCGAGTTCCATCTGCCAGTCAGTGTCGACTGGCAACTATGCGGAGGAGAGCCTTCTCGGTAGTAGCTCAGACCCTTTGGAACGATCTCCCCGTGGAGATTCGCACCCTCACCACCCTCCAGACCTTCCGCACAGCCATCAAAATCTGGCTATCCCGTCAGGCCTGGGGTTAAAGAATGTAACTCACCCCCACCCGAATGGTATGAATGTTGTGTTCTATTTTTAATTATGTATTGTCCTTATGTGTTATTGTCTGTATCCCCCTCCCTTTGAGTTGTAAGCCGCCCTGAGTCCCCCCAGGGAAAAGGGCGGCCTATAAATAAATTTTCAAATACTCAAATACTCAAATACAAATTAGGAATCGCATTGAGATATGAATTCAGTAGCCAAATACTGCTTCTGCAACTTTTGAAGATTTCCAACTTGTGTTACAAAGCACACAAACATTATATTGAAGGTGGTTATTGAAATAAACACCACAGATGAATAAGTGCAGATGACAAGCGTCTTTTCTGATCCCAATTGTATTTTTTTGGATGATGCAAGAAATTCTATCAAATGTATTGGATGCTATCTCAATAGTTTCTTTTATAGTGTAGTAATTATAATAACATTCTATCTCGATGTAAAATCTGCTATTTTCATGAGCAGCTGCCCACGCTGATGTGTCCTTGGCTGAGGATCAATCCAGGCAGAGTTGGCTTTTTATTTCTTTTCAGTTTCCATGAATGATTGTTGGCTACAATTCTCCTGATCAGGAAAAAAAAAGTGTGCTTATCTTGGAGGCTTGGCAAAATTCTCAATGATCAATGCTGAACTGAATAACGGCTTTGTTTTATTCTGTGCCTTGAAATGGAGTCCCCTTTGTCATTTCCCTAACAGTTCCATCTTCATTTTTCATAATTGAATATACTGTGACTGTCTCATTATTATGCAGTTGGTTTCAATTGTTTTAGAACAGTGATATAGAACAGAACAGAACAGAACAGAACAGAATAGAATAGAATAGAATAGAATAGAATAGAATATCAGAGTTGGAAGGGACCTTAGAGGTCTTCTAGTCCAAACCTCTGCTTAGGCAGGAAACCCTACACCACTTCAGACAAATGGTTATCCAACATCTTCTTAACATTTTCCAGTGTTGGAGCATTTACAACTTCTGGAAGCAAGTTGTTCCACTGATTAATTGTTCTAGCTGTCAGGAAGTTTTTCCTTAGTTCTAGGTTGCTTCTCTCCTTGATTAGTTTCCACCCATTGCTTCTTGTCCTTTGGTGCTTTGGAGAATAGCTTGACTCCCTCTTCTTTTAAGTGGAAAAGGACAACGTTAGAAACCACTCATGAAATTAGATTTACGTGAATGCTTCTGATTGTTGATCACTTGATGCATGTAGCATCAAACAAGCATGAATCTACGCCAAGAGTTTTCTGGAATCTGACATTATGAGCCTAGCAATAATCATGGGATAGAGAATAAAATGTAATAAAGGATTGATTGTATAACCAGTTTCATAACTCAGTTCAGGAGAACTATAAAGGCAAAGACACACAGATACACACATATTCACGTTGTTGACAGCAGATTCTCTGACATGTTGCTTGGAGGATTTTGATTACAGTATTATATACTCAGGACTCAGTTTACTGCTTTGTATCCTGTACTTTCTCACAACCTACATTGCTGAAGATAGGAATTGGAATTGCAAAAACAAGAAATAAAAGTTTTAAAAATTATTGATTATAACATGAAGAAAAATGTATGTATGTAAAATCAGATTATATTATGTATTATACTATTCTATGACAATATAATTACTACTTTAGTATTACAATTGTTAAAACCTACAACAAGGCAATAATCGAATAGTAAACTACAAAAGCAGAATATATACAGTGTATACAGTGATATATATATATATATATATATATATATATATATATATATATATATATATATATATATATATATATATATATATATATATATATATATTCTGAGGTTTTCATGGATGTTAGTATGTAGGTCTTTGGTTATTCGGGTTTTCTCCCACGTAAAATTGGAGGTGTCTTGGCGACGTTTCAACGAATTCTCATTCGTCATCTTCAGGCTTCATGCTTCCAGGAGCAATGTGAGATCTCGGCTGTTTCTTCCTTTTAACTCAAAAGGAAGAACTTTAACTTAAAAGGAAGAAACAGCCGATTGGATGCACCTCCAATTTTACGCGGGAGAAAACCTGAATAACCAAAGACAGACAGACCGACATACATACATAAAATTATATTATGTTGTTTTTAAAAACCCTCAACTTCTCTTGAGAACCTGTGGTTTATCCTAGGTATCAAGATAAAAGTTTGCTGAAAGACTGAAGTTGATTATATAGCCTTTGTGAAGAAGAAAATGCAGCAACACCTGCACAATTCTTTTAACATGTGAAAATGCTTGCTTTTTTCTTTTTGTCACCCTCAACGTTGTTATTACTGTGGAGTCTAATGAAAGGTAATCCCCCTCCATTCTTTAATCAGAGTGAGACAAAATACCCACACCAATTTCTCAGCTTAACAATGGTGGTTGTTCCGTGAAGAAAGGGTTTAAGATTGGATTCGTCTGATTTATATGATTGCTTGCAAAAACGGGGCAGAGAGCTCTGAATTGGGGAGTAGAATATTGCTTATCTGCCTTCTCAGTTAAGTTGGGGGGGGGGGAAACTTGCATAACTGTCCAATTCAGCTTGAGTAATCCAACATTAAGCAAAACAAGGCAGGGATGAGAACATCCACGTTTTATGCGATGTATAATATTAGTGTAAAATTTAAATCGAGTCCAACTGGCACCAGATTAAAGATGTTCAAGGATTTTTGCCAACAATCTTTGTAAAAGGACTCTTTCTTTTGAGGATGGGACTGCTTTGCCAGTCCAGAAAAGTGACTTCTGGTAGAACTGAAGCCTTACAGTACAGCATAATCCTTTATGCAGTATTTTTTAGAAATCAGTCTCGTTGAGACTTAGAACCTATAGCGGACTTTGTAAACTTTCTGCTACCAGTGTTTCTCTGGGGGATTCTGGGAGTTGAAGTCCACAGGTCTTAAAGTCACCAAGGTTGAGAAACACTGTGCCTGATCTCACACCGTATCTCCCACTTGCTGTTTACTATATCAAAAATAGTATGGTTATTATCTACCAGCAGATTTCTCCATTCCATCTTTGGTTTTGAACAGGGGTCTCCAAACTTTAAAATATATGGACTTCAACTCCCAGAATCCTGCATGGCTGGCTGGGGAATTGTGAGAGTTGAAGTCCACAAATCTTGAAGTTGCCAAGTTTAGAGACTCCTGGTTATGAATAAGAAAATATAAAGCTTGCTAGATACAAAAGATGTATTACAGCTCTGAATACTTGATCCAGATTTCTCATAGACAGCTACAATGGCATGAGAACCATCACTTCAGAGGTGGCATTCAGCTGGTTTGGACCAGTTCAGGTGAACTGGTAAAGGTGACCTGCCTGCCCGGCTCTATGCCATCCTATTTAGCCACATTTTTGAAGTCGTGCACCTGAGTGCAAGCTGCATGTTTGAGCAAAGTGCATGCGCAGAAGGCCACACACTTGCATGGAAGGTGCATGCCCTCACGAAGCCAGTGTGCATGAACCAGTGAACCAGTGGTAGACTTCTGTGAAACCACCTCTGTACCATTTGCACATGTGATACAGTGGTGGGATTCAAAAAATTTACTACTGGTTCTGTGGCGTGGCTTGGTGGGGGTGGCTTGGTGGGCAAGGCAGGATAAGGATACTGTAAAATCCTGAATGGGACTCAGGAGGCAGAGAATAGATGGGGCGGGGCCGGCCAGAGTTGGTATTTACCAGTTCTCCAAACTACTCAAAATTTCCACTACTGGTTCTCCAGAACTGATCAGAACCTGCTGAATACCACCTCTGATGTGATGTAACCATGAGTCACCAAGTTGGGCATAAATTCCAAAACCATCTGGATACCCTCTTCTAGTTAAATGATACTTAGGTGGGAAATATGCATCAACATAGTTCAAATATCTGGACAGCAGATGACAGGGAACCAATTTGATATGGAAGTCATGCCATCAAACTAGAAATTAGGAGTCTGGCTGTTCTAGTCCCACCTTGGGCACAAAGAAAGCTGAGTGATCTTGGACCAGTTATTCTCTCTCAGTCCTAGGAAGGAATGCCTATGGAGATTCTCAGTCATCCAGGTCATGGTTGTCCCAAAGGTGCTTTTTTTTCCCAAGAGGCAAATTGGACTTTCTCGTTTTTCTTTGAAGACAATTCACTTCTCATCCAGGAAGCTTCTTCATGTCTGAGCTTTGATGAGATGTGAAACATCTTCAAAGAAAAACCAGAAAGTCTAATTGCCTCCTGAAAATGTCCTAGGAAGGAAGCAATGGCAAACCACTTCCAAAAATGTGCCAAGAAAACTGTAGGAACTGGTACACACAGTTGCAAGGAATCAATACTAACTGAAAGGCATGCACGCATGCACACGCGCGCACACACACACGAATCCGAGAAGGCCTCTATGCTACTTGTACGTATACAGCACATCTGCTACATAAGAACTGGGCATCAGTTCTGAGCATCAGTATCAGGGATGGGTTCCTGCCAGTTCTAATCTCTTCTATAGAAGAGGTTTCACAAATCTACAGTGCTGTTTAAAACCGGTTCTAGCTCTCTACCCCCGCCCGTCCACACATCATCAAAATGAAGAGCGAGAGGACGAATTCTGGGAGTTGAAGTCCACAAGTCTTAAAGCTGTCAAGTTTGAACACCCCTGGGGTTTTTTTTCTAAAGGGTTAGGGGTGCAAGGGTCTTGTAATTTGATAGCTTTAAGACTTGCACACTTCAATGCCAGAGTTCCTGAGCCAACATGACTGGAGGAGGAATTCTGGGAGTTGAGGGTCACAAGTCTTAAAGCTGTCAACTTTGAACACTCATGGGGTTTTTTTTCTAAAGGGTTAGGGGTGCAAGGGTCTTGTAACTTGACAGCTTTAAGATTTGCGTGCTTCAAATGCCAGAGTTTCTGAGCCAACATTTTGGTTGCTAAGCAAGATGGTTTAGGTTTAGGTTTATTGGACTTATATGCTGCCCTTCTCCCAAAGGGCGTCGTACAACATAAAAACACATATTATAAAAGTTAAAAGAAAAGCATTGTTAAGAGCATTGTTAAATGAGTTTCACCACATTTTACAAGTTGGCCACGGCCACCCAGTCACATGGCTGACAAGCCACTCCCACCTGGCCACACAGCCGGCAAGCCATTCCCACCCGGTCACATGGCCCGCAAGCCACTCCCACAAAGCAGGCCACACCTACAGAAGAGGTTCTAAAAAATTTTGAAACCCACCACTGAACAGTATGGAGCCAAGGTGGCACAGTGGTTAGAGTGCAGTACTGCAGGCTACTTCAGCTGACTGCTATCTGCAGTTCAAATCTCACCAGCTCAAAGTTGACCCATCCTTCCATCCTTCCGAGGTGGGTAAAATGAGGACCCAGATTGTTGGAGGGAATAGGCTGACTCTGTAAACCACTTAGAGAGGGCTGTAAAGCACAGTAAAGCAGTATATAAATCTAAATGCTCTTGCTATCAGACTTCCTTCACATTGCAGTGTTGCAAATGAATTTGCTTTCAGTGAAATGGTTAAGACTTATAAGCATTTATGTGCATTTGTTTGTGGGTTTATTTCATTGGGATCCCAGTTGCTTAGATGACAATAACTCTATAATTGCTAAGCTATTTTGTTGATGGGGTTTTTGTTTTTTTGTTTTTGGCTTTTGTAGAACTATATTTTGCTCTTACTTTTCCTCCAAGGAGCATGAATAATTTGTAGATGGTCTATTTTAAAAGACTTCTACTTAAATAGGTTGGATTGTAGGGGAGTTACTGGCTTCAGGCCACCTAATTACTGAAGTTTAGAACCTCAGGTGCTCTTGGCCTAAATTCAACACACCTGCTTCCTGCCTATATGTTAAAGCTGCCCTTGAATATGTCTGAAAATACAACAATAACAAGTCATCCTTGCACCACAGAGCTTCAGGAGTGACTTCTGATACTGGAAATCCTCTCATCAAGCTGATTTTGATAATGGAAAATGCAAAATAATATACTTGAGGCACTAATGTTATTAGAAATCTCTTTGGCTTCTAAAATCCCTGTAAAGAATGTATTTTCGGCACATTTTCTAGATTTCTCTTTATCCCTAACCTCAAGAAGAACTCACACAATCCATTACATAATCGGTTTTCTCCACATGCTTATATGGGATCATTACTGAAAATAGTGGAAATTGCCAAGCGTTACATCAGAAGCAGAATTTACATTTAAAGAAAGGAATGCTGAAATTCTCAGGGAGACCGTGACCAACCCAGACTCAACTTTGACGCTAATCTAACATGACATTTATAATATTACCATTTTAATCTTACATCAGATCTTCCATGTAGGAAAATATGCACTGTATAGGATTTCCCAGAAAGCCATGGTAGCCACAACTACCTTTCTATATCACATGTATTATGCCACTCCAAATATAACCAAGTCAGGGGTGGGTTTCTCATCCCGTTCCAACCGGTTCGGTTGGAACGGGGCCGGCGGCGTCCTTGTGCACGCGCGCGGTGCACGCATGCGTACTAGCGTCTGTGCGATACTCCAGCTGCTCCTGGAGGATCGCACAGGCGCTGTATGTGTCCTGCGCATGCGTGGAAGCGCAAAACTGGGTAAGGAGTGCGGGCGGGCGGGTGCGCCCTTCGCCGTTCCCAGAAGTTACTTACTTCCAGGTTCGCCGACCAACTGGTTCGCAGGGACCGCCGCGAACCGGTTGAAACCCACCCTGAACCAAGTAGAAGAAAATAATTTGAATTTGTGAAATGTTTTGTGCGTGGAAATAAACACAGCTTCAAATTAGAAACTGGTCCTGGGAACAGAAAAGAAAGAGACAAAAAGTTGGATTTAGATTTAGTTCTATGTAAAACCACTTGTTCCAAGTAGTGTAACACAGTAAATCATGATTTAATTTCCTATGGCTTACCCAATTCAAAGAGGGCAACATCGACATCATAGGTGGTGTTCACTTACCTTCCCTACTGGTCAAGGGTGGGTTCTGGCTTCTTTTACTGCTGGTTCACTCAAGGATGCGCTTCAGGTATGTACACGCTTCGCACGCACACGTGCATGCATAGTAGTCAAAAAATTGCTTCTGCTCTGCGCATGCACAGAAGTAAAAAAGCAAGATGGCAGTACCGTCTTTCCCAGAAAGCCATGGTAGTCAAAACTACCTTTCCATTTCACACCTACAGTAACGTTGATGGAACTGGTTCAGGTCTGTGGGCGGCCAAGTTACTTCCTACTCGGCCAAACTGGTCCGAACTGGTAGGAACCCACCTCTGCTACCGGTTCGCAAATGTGAGCACACACCCAACTCCATGCATACGCTCAGCCTTCTGCGCATGTGCTTTTGGCTTCAAAAAGGGCCTAAATGGGATGCCATAGAGCTGGGATAGGTGGGCGGAGCTGCCTGCGATTTCCGGTGAACCAGTCCGAACCGGTACAATACCATCTTTGATCAACATAGAATATAATCAGATATGAATGCTGTCCCTTTCTGGTCAAGATTTTCTACATAAAATCCAGCAGGTGGCTGTGTTCCTGAAATCTTAATTAAATGAAAATGGTGGTATGGTGATAGTAAAATATATAAATGTTAACATATACAATTTAAACTGAATGGCATATATGTGATTGTGGAAGGAACGCACGAAATGTACTTGTGACCAATGGATACGCTTTCTACAAGATGTAATGAAAGATGATTCTTTTTTTTTGTTATTTTTCTGTAATAAAACTAATAAAAAAATTCAAAAAAAAGATTTTCTACATAGGTTTTTATGTGTATCAGCATTAAATTTTTATGAGTGTATTTGCTAGCTATTTAAAACTCTGCAGTATGCCATGTGGAAAAGTAATAAGTGCAAAATATTTGTTTTAATGCCTGAAGTAGAATTCAAAGAAAAAACAAAGTATTTCGCAGCATACTTGACTTGGCGATCGGAGACCTAAATTTCTGAACGTGCCTTTAGCCAAATCCTTGAATGTGAGTATTTCTCCTTCTGTGTGCAGTTCTGTAGGGATTTTTGAAAAAGGGTTCTGCTCGACTCTTTCGGGCAGCCCGAGGTATTTTGCTGCCTAAGACAAAATGGTGTCCTCTCCAATGAACTGACTGGCAAGCAAGTTGTACTTCAACAACAGCAACACCAAAGAATTTCTGTGAGATGAGCAAGCTAATCTAGGTGATGCTGAACAAGTGATTTTGCAGTATCCTTCCCTGGAGTGGAGAGGGAATGGGGATTTTGCAGTATCCTTCCCCTGGAGTGGACAGGGAATAAGGATTTTGCGGTATCCTTCCCCTGGAGTGGAGAGGGAATGGGGATTTTGCAGTATCCTTCCCTGGAGTGAAGAAGGAATGGGGATTTTGCAGTATCCTTCCCCTGGAGTGGAGAGGGAATGGGGATTTTGCAGTATCCTTCCCCTGGGGTGAAGAAGGAATGGGGATTTTGCAGTATCCTTCCCCTGGAGTGTAGAGGGAATGGCGATTTTGAGATATCCTTCCCCTGGAGTGGAGAAGAAATGGGGATTTTGCAGTATCCTTCCCCTGGAGTGGGGAGGAAATGGAGATTTTACAGTATCCTTTCCCTGCCATGCCCACCAAACCATGCTTACAAAGCCATGCCACACTCACAGAACCAGTAGTAAAAAAATTTGAATCCCACCACTGTCCTGTATGTAATCTTGAGAACAACTTTCCCAACTTTTCATTGGCAAATCTGTGTTGGAACTGCCATTATCCCTGGCATGGCTAGGATATATTGAGCTCAAGAGCAGCGAAGCAATGAATATGGCTATAACATTAAATGTAAAAATTGACTTGTAGCTAGCAACATTGGTGAATCCCTCTTCTTAATTCTCCCTGTCCAGTTGTAGAATAAATTCCGCTCTCGACTTCACGATTTACATTATGTCTGAATAAATATTTCCATAGCATCAAAAAGCTTTAAGTGTTGCAAATAGTACTCAATGCAGGCAACATGTGATCAAAAGAAAGTCAAGACATTTTCTTGTGCTCCAACTATGAAAGGCTAAACCTCAAATTTTTATGTGGACTTCCTGAGCCTCCTATGGAAAAACAAAGCTCTTATATGGAATTTGGGGCATACAGCAAAAAAAAAAAAAATGTTTCAGTAGAATGCTTTGCTTATTCCAAAGAAGTATATTTCCTTTTTCCTCCAGACTGGAATGGATCGAGAAATATGTGAGGAAAATCTTGTAGAGTTTCCTGTTCTATATGCAGGAATGTATATAGTAGAGCAAACAATATGCCCTGTATTTATCATGGAGAAAAAGAGAATTTGGTAT
Organism: Thamnophis elegans; assembly: GCF_009769535.1. Classification (NCBI taxonomy): domain Eukaryota; kingdom Metazoa; phylum Chordata; class Lepidosauria; order Squamata; family Natricidae; genus Thamnophis; species Thamnophis elegans. Next base: position 65,183,793 of record NC_045549.1, read on the forward strand.
AGCAATAGCAATAGCAGTTAGACTTATATACCGCTTCATAGGGCTTCATAGGGCTAAGCGGTTTACAGAGGCAGCATATTGCCCCCAACAATCCGGGTCCTCATTTTACCCACCTCGGAAGGATGGAAGACTGAGTCAACCTTGAGCCGGTGAGATTTGAACAGCCGAACTGCAGAACTGCAGTCAGCTGAAGTAGCCTGCAGTGCTGCATTTAACCACTGCGCCACCTCGTCTCTATATGAAATTAGAAATTAGGTATGAAATTGGGATCATCAAATGTGCCATCACATTTAATAAAAGCCTGTCCCACGTTCTTCATAAGCAAAGTAGACTCTGCTCAACAGTTTGCAGCCTGGAGAGCTCTCAAATTTTTGTCTCCTTGGTTCAAAGGTACTTCCTGTTCTCACCAGTACATTCCAGCTGATGGTCTTTTTTTCCCCTCTGTTCTTGCTTTTGGTTTCAACAAAGGGAAATTAGGGACAGGCAGAGAAACTGGAAAATAGAAAGTCTATTGAACTGATACAGGGGCAGAAATAATCTTTTCCAGAATACTACAAGATCTGGATAACAAAGTGAACCAGAACATTGAGAGTCCAACTATATTTTGCACTAGTTGATAATCCGGTGTTGCCCGGGAATTTATTTATAGGGGGAAAAGGTCTGGACCAAATGTAATTTCCAATGTTGGATTTTTCCCCTTATCTGAGGGAGCCCCTTGTGGAGTACTGTGAAGCTGTTACCATGGCAACTCCACTGCACAGTACAGTAGAAGCCATTTTACAGTAGTACAGTAGAAGCCATTTTAAGGCACAACAGGCTGTATCTTAACAGAACATACACCCTGAGGGGTGTTAGGGGTGTCCTCCCTTCCTCCGCCTCGGTATTTGTTTCCAGAGAGCAAGTCATCTATATACCAAGTTTGGTGGAAATTACTCAAAGCATTCCAGAGTTCTGCGGAACATACACAGAGCCATTTTTTAATATATAGATTAAATTAAATATATAGCATATCGTCCAATAAGTTTTTAAAATAAAAATTAGGGAAAGCAGTGTAAATAAAAGTGATATAATGAAAGACATGAAGTTCAATATTTCCCTTCCCCAAATACATTGTCTCCTGTAAGAAAGTGAAGGTTTTACTAAATTTTATCCCTGTGGATAATTCTACCTTGGAGGAATCAGGCTATGAAGAGAAGTTGAAATCTCCACTTCTCTTGTATTGGCATAAGCATCATCTCAATCATTATCTCCATGTTTTGAGTAAAGGCTGCACAGCTCTATATGAAATAATGTACAGCTTGATACTTTAAAGATTGGAATTCTAGAATCTAATCCAGAGCTGTGATCAGGACCAGAGGTTTAGCCTTTCAAGATTTAGGACTCGTACCGGAAGCCATCCTCGGGAAACGTCTCTCCAAAGTGTGCTTTGGGCTATTCTATGTGTAATATTTATGTGGTGTATGGTTGGGTGTGGTTTCTTATTGGTTGATTGGTGTATTGATGGCTGGCTATTATGTCATTGGCTGTTGTTTCCTTTTGTTGCCAAGTCCTCAGTTCCTAAGTACTTGATAAGACCATGGCAAATCAGCTTTCCTGTTGACTGATGAGGGGCCCATTTCCTAAGCTTCAATCATTTCCCTGGCTATTTTTGTACTTGCTCAGCCAACAATCTAAGTAGCTGTGAAATTGAATGTATCCTTGTTCATTGCCATGTGTTGCTACCAATGAGTTTGGCTCTCCTCATCTGACCTTTCACTTGTGTTTTTGCAATTTGTTGGTTAGCATCTTCTGTGTCTATCCTACATAGTCACAGGACCAATCTATGCAGGGGATCCAATAGATTACATTGGAAATATCTTCCACCTCCAAGCAATCTTTGCAATGCATGATTTGTCCTCATATGGTAGCCTCCAGGTGGTGTGCGATGCCAACTTGCAGATTTTGTATCTCTCTCCCTTTGAGACTGTGTAAATATTCCAGTATTGTTTCAGTGTTTTTGGAAAGTTCTGCTCTTTTGACATGTAGGTTTGAGATCAATTGATATATAGATTTCAGAGATTGACATTAAATCCCTTTTTTATCTTTTGCTTATTGTTCATGTCTCTTGCCCTACTTTTTCCTGTGTTTTTGTTGTTGCTGTTGTTCCCTTTTTTTGGCAACAAACTGTTTTGATGTTTTTTTGCTGATAAATAAACACCAAGCTATATTTTGGGCTAGCTGCACTGAGTGGTCTGCATGCCTGCTCTGATCTGGATTGACTGGGAGTGTGTTGGGTGGAAATTAAATTGGAAATTACTTTTAGGAATTTTCTCATACATGCATGTGCCAGCTATGGACACATACACCCGCCTTGGTGATAGTCCCTGGTGAGAGAATGTGTACATGTCGAAACAGAGGTGAGATATTATTCAGAAGAAAATACATTTGCCTCCTATGATGGCAGCTAAAAAGGGGATGGCAGCATTTCCAGAAGCCAAACTCTACATGTTTCCCTACTTTGTTCTCTTTGCTTATTTTACCAATTGAAGCAAAAGGATGTTTTTGAGACACTCGTCCTTTCCAACGAGGCCTTGCGAGAAAGTTGGTATGTCAACCATCCAGTGGTGGGATTCAAATCATTTAACAACCGGTTCTCTCACCTAATGACCAGCTAGGTAGGCAGGGCTCAGTGGTCATGTGACCATGTGACCATGGCCAACTCAACGTCACTCAGGTCGATGGGCGCTTCGCCTTAGCTGTTATAATGTAATAAGGGTTAACAGGAGAGGCAGTTTCTATAAGCAGGGCAATAAGGATTAGGCTAGAAACAACATCAGAATGTTTCCCTCCTGCCTTCCTTACAGGATTAGCCCTGTAAAGTGGAAAAAACACAAAATGAGATTTCTTCCAACCACTGGTTCTCCGAACTGTTTAGAAAGTTAACAACCGGTTCTCCGGGATAGGTGCGAACCGGCTGAGTCCCACCACTGCAACCATCCCATTCCATTATCTAGCAAAGAAAGAACCCTGGCCCATTGTTTTACCAAGAGTATACTTTACTGAAGATTTAAGTGGTTACAGAAGTAGCGAAACTGGATCTGGAGTTTTGCAAGCAAATGATGCAATTAACTTTTCCTTTTCCCAGCCATCCCCCTGTTATCAGTTAGTGTCCAATTAGGTGTTTGTATATTGTTTGGGTAATGGATCCTTGGTTCCCGGACTTTCCAGTTCTGCATTCTGATAGTTGACCTTGGGCTGGATGGTGCTTCTCATGCCTTGAACCAGCACAGCTTGGTTTCCATCCGCCCTACTTCCTCCCTACGTTCAATCCTCTCCCTCCCCCCCTCGTTGCTAATGTCAAGTTTGTGATTCTTGGCTAGTAGAATGGCAGCCATGACATGATATTTCAATGCCCCCGTATTATCAGGCATAATGTATTCTTGCAATATATATGTTATTGGTCAGAGTTAAGAATAGAATAGAATAACAGAGTTGGAAGGGACCTTGGAGGTCTTCTAGTCCAACCCTCTGCTTAGGCAGGAAACCCTACACCATTTCTGACAAATGGTTATCCAACATCTTCTTAAAGACTTCCAGTATTGGAGCATTCACAACTTCTGGAGGCAAGTTGTTCTACTGATTAATTGTTCTAACAGTCAGGAAATTTCTCCTTAGTTCTAGGTTGCTTTTCTCCTTGATTAGTTTCCACCCATTGCTTCTTGTTCTACCCTCAGGTGTTTTGGAGAATAAGTTGACTCCCTCTTCTTTGTGGCAACCCCTGAGATATTGGAACGCTGCTATCATGTCTCCCCTAGTCCTTCTTTTCATTAAACTAGAGAAACCCAATTCCAGCAACCATTTTTTAAATGTTTTAGCCTCAAGTCCCCTAATCATCTTGGTTACTCTTCTCTGCACTCTTTTAGAGTCTCAACATTAAACATCATGGTGACCACAGCTGGATGCCGTACTCCAAGTGTGGCCTTACCAAGGTGTTATAAAGTGGTATTAACATTTCATGGGATCTTGATTCTATCCCTCTGTTTATGCAGCCTAGAACTGTGTTGGCTTTTTTGTACCCTGCTGCTGTACCCTGCTAGCTCATATTTAAATGGTTGTCCACTAGGACTCTAAGATCCCTTAATAAACCTGGTCTTGTGCCATTGACTCCTCAGAAATGAACAACATAGGCTTTAGCCATATTGGACTGCAATATCATTTTGCTAAGTTATGATTCAACGCTCCCTCAGTTATGTCTTGGCCTTAGATCTTGAGGTTTTGTGCAGTATGATTCCCATATAGAATGGGACCAGATGGACTGCAGTCTAAACAAGACTTCGTTCCTATTCCAGGCCAGAATTCAGAATACCTGATTTCGAGTTCTCTAATGAACCCACAGGACTCAGTTCTGAGTCCGCTCCCTACCTGTGGCTTGCCTGATCAAAACAGGGAGGTGTTCAGACAGCAAGAACGGGGGGGGGGGGGGAATGGTAAGGAAAGGGGGCATTGGGCTACAAAGATTGGTCTCAGCTAAGCTAACTTAAAGGGATGCAGTGGCTCAGGGGCTAAGACGCTGAGCTTGTCAATCAGAAAGGTCGGCAGTTCGGCGGTTCCAATCCCTAGCGCCGCGTAGTGGAGTGAGCTCCCGTTACTTGTTCCAGCTGCTGAAAGCACTTAAAAATGCAAGTAGAAAAATAGGAACCACATTTGATGGGAAGGTAACAGTGTTCCGTGCGCCTTCGGCATTTAGTCATGCCGGCCACATGACCACGGAGACGTCTTCGGACAGCCCTGGCTTTTCAGCTTTGAAACAGAGATGAGCACCGCCCACTAGAGTCAGGAACGACGAGCACATATGTGCGAGGGGAACCTTTACCCTTTTAAGATAGCTTAGTTCCTATCTAGTTCTAGCCAAAGATGTCAAATGGAGGGAAAATACTTCTCGGTGAAGTCAAGGCTTGGAGCGAAGAATGCATTGATGAGAGAATGCAGCACAGTGCTACCCTCCACCCCTTTCCTCCTCCTCCTCCTCCTTCTTTTCTCCCCAAATGTGAGCCTGTTGCCTATTATTCAACCCTGTTTTGTTAAAATTAGAGAACAGAGAGTTTTTTATTCCTTCCCAGAAGTGCCCTTTCAGATTCTGTAACTGTGTGTTCTAATCCCCAGGAAGCCAGAGACCAAGATCAGTCACGACTGGACTCCATGGTGCTACTCATTCTGAAACTGGATCAGCTGGATCAGGATATTGAAAATGCTCTCAGCGAAAGCTCTTCGCCATCCGGCACATTGACACAACCGAAAAAGCCCATCTCTGTAAGTCTGTTTGCTCAACCTTTTCCTTTTTCCGGTTGTTTATATTTACTTGCTTCTTTTTCTTTTCTCACACCCACCCCCCCCCCCCGTCCTTTCAGCTCAAGTATCTGCAGCTTCCAAAACTTAAAACACCAAGATAGATTTTTTTTGTTCTGTTTCTTAGATCTAGCTTTGTCTTCCAGAGGCAGAGAATTATTGTTCTCGCTGTGCCTCCGTGGAGTTCTAGTCTAGAACAGAAGTCTCCAACCTTGGCAACTTTAAGACCTGTGGACTTCAACTTCCAGAATTCCTCAGCCAGCAAAACTTTAGGTCCACAGGTCTTAAAGTTACCAAGGTTGGAGGCCCCTGGTCTCGAATATCTGGAGGCAACAAGGCAGACCGAGGTTCTGTTTCTGCCTCTGATCTTTCTCCATGCTTGGGGAAAGATAAGACTCTTAGACCAAATCTGGTCTAAGCTTTCCAAACTTGCCAGAGCTCCTCTATTTTTAAAGGTGGGATTAAAGTCAAACCAATGACATGATCTGATGTAGTTGGTGCTGAATTGGAAATGCTTTGGAAGTATAGATGCAGCTTTGCTCAGTTTAAGCTCAATAGGTTTCAGGGACTGCTTTAAAATCCTGCCTTTCTGAAGAAGAATTTCAGCGTCTGGCCCCAAATAAGTCCATCCAGATTTATTGCGCCCAAAGGATTATAGAGAAAGGATAAGTAATTATCCTTTCTATAATTAGGATTATATTTTCTATAATATTCAATAATATTTAGGAATTGAATTGACTCAGGTGCTATTTAAATTGATTAAATTAAACTTTGTTGGATTACGGAAATTATGGTGTTGCAAGGATTCTGCTACATTCAATACTTGTTTAGACAAAAGGTCATCCAACATCTTCTTAAAAACTTCCAGTGTTCCAGCGTTCACAACTTCTGGAGGCAAGTTGTCCCACTGATTAATTGTTATAACCAGTGGTGGGTTCCAAATTTTTTTAGAACCTCTTCTGTAGGTGTGGTCTACTTTATGGGATTGACTTGCCGGTCATGTGACTGGGTGGGAGTGGCTTGCCAGCCATGTGACTGTGGGCATGGTCAACTTGTAAAATGTGGTGAAACTCACTTAACAACGCTCTTGCTTAGCAACCAAGGGTGTTCAAACTTGATAGCTTTAAGACTTGTGGACTTCAATTCCTCCTCCAGTCATGTTGGCTCAGGAACTCTGGCATTGAAGTGTGCAAGTCTTAAAGCTGTCAAGTTACAAGACCCTTGCACACCTAACCCTTTAGGGGAAAAAAACCCAGGGGTGTTCAAACTTGACAGCTTTAAGACTTGTGGACTTCAACTCCCAGAATTCCTCCTCCAGTCATGTTGGCTCAGGAAAGCTGTCAAGTTACAAGACCGTTGCACCCCTAACCCTTTAGAAAAAAAACCCCAGGGGTGTTCAAACTTGACAGCTTTAAGACTTTAAGGTTTAGATAGGACTCTTAGAGGCGGGCGGGGTGATTGGTGAGCCAGCCAATCAGTGAGCGGCGGGCGGGGCAAGCGTGGTACAGATGGGCAGGGGGAGGGAGCTGGAACCAGTTCTAAACGGCATCGTAGATTTGTGGAACCTCTTCTATAGAAGAGGTTAGAACTGGCACGAACCAACCCCTGATTGACACCCATAATTTAAAATGGCATATAGCCATTTTTCTATTTCATATGCACCCTGTATAACCCAACATACTGTTTGATGTGCACGTCCTGCTATATTCAAAGGGACTTCATTGTATGCAATGACTGTAAGCTGGCTTGTGGTCCTTCCTGTAAACAGTACAGAGGGCTTAAAACCCTGGGAAAAAAAGTGAATGTTATCAGATGTTGGTTCATATTTTAAATGGGAAAAAAAGAAGCAACCAGAGACTTCACCTGCACGAGGCTCCATCTGATGATGTCACTCCAACAGACTCAAGATTCCCAGATGTTATGAAAGGTTTCAAGTGCTTCCAAAGACAAAAGATGAAGATAGAATATGATATGCACAGGAATTATCAAGAGAAAACATGCCAGAATTTTGAAACTCCAAACTCCTGAACAAAACTACATTTTATTCTTTTTCTTTTTGTAGGACACCAAAGCTTTGATCTTTAAAGTACTTTTAAAGTACTGCACAAATCAAAAAGAGGGCTGTGAAAATAATTACAAACCCCTCACAGGCTGGACATGAATTGTTTCAACTTCTACCCTCAAAACGACGCTATAGGGCACTGCACACCAGAACAACTAGACACAAGGACAGTTTTTTCCCTCGAAAGCCATCACTCTGCTAAACAAATAATCCCCACAACACTGTCAAATTATCTACTAAGACTGTATTACTATTATTCTTCTCTTCCTTCCTAGTACCTACCTCTTCCCACTGATGACTATAACCATGTTGCTTGTATCTTTAAAATTTATATTGCTTTATTTGTTTCCTAGTATGATTTGACTGCTTATTAGTAACCTATGACTATCACTAAGTGTTGTATCTTTTTATTCTTGATGAATGTATTTTATTCTCCTTACGTACACTGAGAGCGTATGCACAATTCCTTGTGTGTCCAATCACACTTGTCCAGTAAAGAATTCTATTCTATTCTGTTCTGTTCTGTTCTGTTCTGTTCTAAAGTACTTTTCAGTAACAGAACAGCAGATATAGGCAACGCTGTTCGTACAATAAGGGGGTGGGGGGAAGAAATGAATATGCTTTACAATGTATTCCACAAAGTTAACAGCACAACAGCATAAAGAATTTGACTTCTCTTTTAAAGGATTCGGAATCACTTCCTGGAGGCACAGTTGACATCATTACTTTAAATAACCAGCAAACGAGCATACCATCACCATCACATCCTTTACCTCCTCTTCTCTATGGTGCAGATAAAGCATTTCCTATTCCAATGGCTGGTTCTGGAGCAAAACCAAAGACTCGGGTGAGCTAAAAAAAAAAAAAGACCTTTTAGTTTGTATTTGTATGCTGGGAAAAAGGGGACATGGTGGTTCAGTGGCTGAGACGCTGACCTTGTCGATCAGAAAGGTCGGCGGTTCGAATCCCTAGTGCCGCATAACAGAGTGAGCTCCCGTTACTTGTCCCAGCTTCTGCCAACCTAGCAGTTCGAAAACACATAAAAAATGCAAGTATAAAAATAGGGACCACCTTTGGTGAGAAAGTAACAGTGTTTTGTGTGCCTTCGGTGTTTAGTCATGCCGGCCACATGACCACGGAGACGTCTTCGGACAGCGCTAGCTCTTCAGCTTTGAAACAGAGATGACACCACCCCCTAGAGTCAGGAATGGGAAAATCAGACTTACTGCCAGGATACTTGATTAATAAAGCTATTTGCGATAAAGAAACATAACTGTAACATAGGCTCCTCTCAGTTTTTATCTTAACCCGAAATTAAAAGGGCTTCTAATATGTATGGATCAGTGGTGGGTTCCTACCAGTTCAGACCAGTTTGGTCAAACCAGTAGTAGTTTAGCGGCCTGGGTCGCTGGAAGTGGCAGCGACCCAGGCCTGCCACGCCCCCAACCAGTTTCCCGGGCAGCAGCACCATCTTGTTTTTCAGTTCCGCGTCGGCACAGAACAATTTTAATTTCACTGTGCATGCGCATGCTGCATGCACATGAGTGAACCAGCAGTAGTGCCTGCCAGAGCCCACCCCTGGTATGGACCTCTACCCGTGTAACAGGATGCTGTTCTTACATTCCTCCAAAAGAATTACTCTTTGTATTTGACTGCAGTAATGTCGAATAACGTATTCGTTATCTACTAAATTACCCATTGTACTTGGGCTTTAGAAAGCCAGCTTGCCCATTATTTTAAAGCAGCATTGTGATAAATCTTCCATTGTAATCAGCGGTGAATGCTTGAGAGAGATTTTCCTGCTTTTTTTTTTGTACTGGATGCCCCAACCAAGAAAAATTGAATCGTTTCTTATTTGAACATTTTAGTTGTTAAATCTTGGATTATTATAAATTTCATGAATGTTTGTTGCAGCGATTTCTTGTTCGATGTAACTCAAGTACAATTGACTGATAGATTGAGTAAATACAACTTATTGTATCACTTTTATGGCAAAGTCCACATAAATAGTTTGCCAACTTAGAACAACTCTGACAATGGTTCGTGGCCTTTTCATAAGTCCCCTATCAGTCTGGATAGCAATATCTCACAGACATTATTTAACCATTTATGTTGCCTTAGAAGAAAGAATCACACTGGGCTCCCCCTTGGCTTTTCTGATAGTAGACGGGGTTGATGACTGTAGAACTTATTACCTATTTTCACTACATATATTCAACTTGACAGTTAGACCGTGGAATCATGGAGTTTCAGAAGGATAAAGCCAAGCAATTTGATATATTTTTTCAAAGTTTGGTTTGTCAAACATGTACGAGATCGCAGGTATAAGTATAAACATGGATATGAACAAAGGAAATGAATACAAATAAATGGGGACAGTAGGACAGGGACTGTGGGCATGCTGGTGCACTTACGCACGCCCCCTTTACGGACCTCTTAGGAATGTGTTGAGGTCCACAGTAGACAATTTGAGGTTGAAGCTGTGGGGGTTTGAGGATGTAACAACGGAGTTAGGTAGAGCATTCCAGGCATTGACCACTCTGTTGCTGAAGTCGTATTGTCTGCCATCGAGTTTGGAGCGGTTTACCTTGAGTTTGTTTCTATTGTTTTCCTGCGTATTATTGAGGTTGAAGCTGAAGTAGTCATTGACAGGTAGGACGTTGTAGCAGATAATTTTGTGTACTATGGTTAGGTCAGACTGTAGGCAGTGTAGTTCCAGGTTGACCAAGCCCAAAATTTCATGGCTGGTGGCATAAGGGATTCTGTTGTGAGCAGAGGAGTGGAGGACCTCTGGACTTGCTCAGTTGTGTTAATGTCCGATATACAGTGTGGATTCCAGGCAGATGAGATATTGCAATCTGAGGTAATACATAATGTTCACTAACAAGTTTGCTCTGCTCTATTCGTTGTCCAATAATTCACTAATTACTGTATATTCCTTATAATGGCTTTTAGAAGACCAGAATGTTGATCTTTCTCCTCACAGAAAAGTTTAAACCTCCATTTTCAGTAAAAGAAAGAATCGTCGTATTATCCAATAGAGTTGGGGGGCGGCGGGGATTACTCAGATATTTTGGGGGAAGAGAAGTTAGCTTCATTTCAGGATGAAATTAGAGAATCAACATAAAAACTGAACAAAACCGAAGCCAGCATTTGCAATTCTTTTTTAAAAAAATTTATTTTAAACACATAAACACATCAACAAAAACAAACACATGACTTAAAACAACATAGGAACAAGAAGTTCCATCATATATCATACAGCAGTTCCGTATCCGTTTCTTTACAGTTAGTGTTTTCCCTTCTTTACATTTCTATCTTGCATTCATGGTCCCCTTATTCGTTATCCATTTTTATGTACTATTCTATATTTATTTATACTTAGCTATTTATAACAAAATATTGTTTACCTATATTGTGCTTTATATTCTTACTATCATTTATTCTCTTACATACAATTCTAGGTATACATTCACATACTGTATATACTCGAGTATAAGCCTAGTTTTTCAGCCCACTTTTTGGGCTGAAAAAAGCCGCCTCGGCTTATACTCGAGTCAGTGAAAAATTTGCCCGAAATGGAGGAGAAAAAGGGGCGGGGCCATGCCGCTGGGTGACACTCGTGAATGGCCCAGTGCCCCTGTGAGTTTCCCCTCCCTCTGTGTCAGTTTGCCACGCAGCGCGCACCGCACCATCCCCCTCCTCACGTTCTAATGTAATGCAGGGCTGTCTTACGATTCCCCTTCCTCCCCCTCCTGCCGCTCTGCAACGATGTCCCACCTCCTCCTTGTTATGGCAAGCAGCCACATAGCGATGTCCCACCTCCTCTGGTACAGTGATCCAATGATAGGAATCACTGTGCCGTGTGTCATAGGAGGCGGGACATCGCTCCCGCAGCTGCACGGGACATCATCATCACAGCGGGACATCAGCATCATGAGGTGAGTGAAGTATTTCATTGAATACACCGCTAGTTTACTGTTTTTCTTTGAAATAAATATTCAAAAACATTATTGGTATCTATTTTTATTTTTGAAATTTACCAGTAGCTGCTGCATTTCCCACCCTAGGCTTATACTCGAGTCAATAACTTTTCCAGGTTTTTTGTGGTAAAATTAGGTGCCTCGGCTTATATTCGGGTCGGCCTATACTCGAGTATATACGTAGTTATTCTTTTTCTTTGCCATTCTTATACCTTTGTTATTCCGTTTAAAAGGTTATAATATACAGTTTGGGTTGCTTTGTTTACCATCCCTAGCGCCTGTTGTAACACCACCTTATTTTCCCTTTCTTTTCTCCCTTCCTTCCTCCTCTCCTTCCCCTTCCTTCTTCCCTTACCTCTGCCCTACTCCTACCCTCTCTCTTTCCCTTCCTACCCTCTCTCCTTCTCTTTCTCTCCCTTCCACCCTCCTCTCCTTTTCCTTCCTTCTTCCCTCCCTTCTCTACTTCCTTCCTCCTCTCCTTCTCCTTCCTTCTTCCCTTACCTCTTCCCTACTCCTGCTCTCTCTCTTCCCCTTCCTACCCACTCTCCTTCTCTTTCTCTCCCTTCCCAGCATTTGCAATTCTGTTTGGATATTGAATGGGTATTTTTTTAATCAAATATCTCTGGAAAAAATATACTTCACATCTCGTCCCTTTCCTAGAAAGGCTTCTGATAAGAATAAAAACATGACAATCCATGGAACAAGCCCCCAAGGTTTTGCTAAAGTCTATTCCTATTTGTAGCATCAAAAGCCAACCTAAAATCCTCAAAAGCAATTTAAGAAAGGCTTAAAGATGGAAAATTCCAGCCAGACTCATAATGAGTTAATTAAAGCAGAGTCTCTTTTGAAAAGCTTCCTTCCCACAGATGTCACATCTGGAGTGTGTTGCATCTTCTCAGACCAGCTGAACATCCCCGTCTGCCTTTCAGTCTCCCAAACAATCACTCACCCCACATTACCCCCATTAACGTTCACAGAAATGTCTACTTTTAGGTAACAAAACACATCCTGGAAGGTTTCCAAATAACATGTTGTCATCCTCCAGCTAGAAACCTGACAGTAGTTATGCTGCTATGCTGTGAAACACGGCACAAGAATCACTACATCTCGTTCTGCTCCTGGTAAAAAATATCTGAGTGGACTGCATGAACAGAATAATTATTCAGAATTACAGGATGACAGTTTATGCGACCAAAATTCTTCTGTGACCCACATTCTCTAGCTGCCACTGCCCCCCATCCTCCACCCAGTGGTTACAGATGGTCTGGTTCTTGCTTCAGTCCACTGGAAGCATCTTCCATGCATAGTCAAAACTGTGCATCCCAATTGTTTTCAGGTATACTGAACTGCCCCATAGAAACTGCAGATTGGGCTAATTTAGAAATGAATAGCGAGGAAGCAAAGACTAAAGTTTCCTTGTTTTAATGCACTGGCTGTCTGCCCAAATCATAATCAAATGTGAGATACAGATAGTCCTCAACCTATGACCATGGAATTGAGCCCGGAATTTGTGTTGCTAAGTGAGAAATTTGTTAAGTGAGTTTTGCCCCGTTTTACGACTTTTCTTGCCACATTTGTTAAGTGAACTACTACAGTAGTTAAATTAGTGACACCAGCGGTGGGATTCACTTACCTTTCCTACCGGTTCTCAAATGCATGCGCACTGCCTTATGCGCATGCGCAGTGCTCATACATTACATTGGGGGGGGCAGAGCCTCCCGCAGCTGACACTACCGGTTTATCCGAACCAGGGAGAACCAGCTGAATACCACCTCCAATTAACACAATTCTTAAGTTAATCTGCCTTCCCCATTGACTTTGCTTGCCAGAAGGTTGCAAAAGGGGAACACTGCAATCGTCATAAATATGAACCAGTTTTCAAGCATCTGAATGTAAATCACATGACCATGGGGCTGCTGTAACAGTCGTAAGTGTGGGATGTGGTCATAAGTCACTTGTTTTCAGTACCATTGTAACTTTGAAGGGTCCCTAATTGTTGTTAGCCAAGGACTACCTGTATGGACTACCTGCTGGTCTGGATTGCAGTGTGTGGGCAAGACACCAGAGGAGGGTTTCTACCAGTTCGGCTCGGTTTGGCCGAGTAGGTAGTAACTCAGTCTGCCACACCTCCGAACCAGTTCTACTGCACATGGACCCGTCCAAAGCACTCCCAAGCCCGAAGTGCATCCCGGAAGTAGAAGAAGCTGGAACCCACCCCTGCAAAACACCCAAGATGGTGCTTATTCTGGATTTTTAAGAAGAGACTGGACAGCCAGGTGTCTGAAATGGTATACGATCTCCCGTTTGAGCAGGGGGTTGGACTAGAAGTCCAAGATGCTGTGGGGAGGGCCATTCATCGGGAACAAGCACTGAATTCATGGAGCTTTGTGTGCTGTTGCTGACATCTGGAGTTTGCTGGACTTCTTGCCTTATTGCTCGTTCCTTTGCCTCGTTGGGCTTCTTGCCTGGAAGCCATCATGCTAACAGTGTTTTGCTGGACTACTCATCCGTAGGGGCTGCTGGAGGTGTGCATGAGCACTCTGCTCTGGGACTTGCCATAAATGTGGGAGCGTTTGGGGGAAAGTTGGAGCCAGAAAGAGAAACTATCAGCTGGGTGTGTTGCTTCTATGCCTTGCCCCAAGTCACCACAGAAGCATTCAGAGTAACAGAATAAGAGAGTTGGAAGTCTTCTTTTTTTTAATATATATTTTTATTCTTTTTCTTAAAACAAAACAAAACAACACATACAAAACAAGAGCAAAATAAAAAACTTTCCTCCATTTCATCAAGCATGTCGTTTGGTTACAAGTTTTTGTGCATCATTCTTAAGATTAAGAATAACATCACTGGTTTTGCATTAAACATAACTGAATATTTCGCTGTCATTGAGCATTATGTGTTCAAATTACCATTAACATTCTTTCATTGGTAACAATCCTTATTTCCTTGAATTCATAATTATCTGTCAAATAACAATGAGTCTTTAAAGTATTATAATATCACCTATCTCCAAGGAGAAAAAGCGGAAATTAGAACAAAGAATTCCCATTAATTTGTAATATACATTCATATTTTCAATTGACCAAAATGTCACCAATCATCCAGAGTTCCAAGAATAGTTTTCCATTATTAATTATTAATCCATATAGTGGTTAAGTATTTCAAATCATATGTATATCAATTGTTCATTACATCATCATTGGTCCGTTTAATATACAAAGATCTTTCTAATATAAAATGGTCATTGCATACAATTATACCGAAGTGTTCAAATCATCCCACTCTTATACAGAGAGTTGGAAGTCTTCTAATGCAACCTTCTGCTCAGGCAAGAAACCGACACTATTTCAGACAAATGCTTGCTCAATCTCTTCTTCAAAACTTCCAGCCAATAAAAGTTGAAGGGAGTAATGAGCTTTAAGACAGGTGCAGTGGTAGGTTTCAAAAAAATTTCGAACCTACTCTGTGGGTGTGGCCTCCTTTGTGGGAATGGCTTGCCAGCCATGTGACCTGGTGGGAGTGGCTTGCCGGACATCTGTTTCTCTCTCTCTCTCTCTCTCTCTCTCTCTCTCTCTCTCTCTCTCTCTCCTTCCTTCCTTTTGTCTCTCTGTCCCTTTTTCCTTTTTTTCTTTTCATCTCTCTCTCGCTTTTTCTTTTTTCTTTTTTATTTCTTTCTTTCTTCCTTTCTTTCTTTCTCTTTCTCTTTCTCTCTCTGTGTGAGTCTGTCTGTGTGTGTGTGTTTGTGTGTGTGTGTGTGTGTGTGTGTGTCAGTGGTGGGTTTCAAAAATTTTTGGAACCTCTTCTGTAGGTGTGGCCTGCTTTCCGGGTCCACTGGTGGAACCTCTTCTAACCGGTTCAGTAGATTTGACAAACCGGTTCTACCGAACTGGTGCGAACTGGTACGAACCCACCTCTGGACAGGTGTGAAAACATAAGCAAGGAAAGTTAATTGACTTAATGGGCCATTTTTGCATCGACTGCAAGATAATAAAAATGGCAGCTGCTCATCAGTGGACAACTTAAAAGCTTGGCAGGATAAAATAGTTGGAGGGGAGGAAACCCTACCAAATGCTGGAGCCAATTGGAGTTGAGGCTTCGCTAAAAGGTAAAGAGAAACTCCAGGCCATCCACTGAGGAAGACATCACTGTCTATCTGAGATGGACAGTCAACTCTCTGATCAATTTGGACAGAATATATCTTTTATAACTATTCCAAACTCAAAGTAGAAATTACTAGAAATCTATGACTCTGTTATAGCAAAATTCAGGAAACATGGATTTTTTCCCCCTAGGATTTAATTAGTTCCACTGTAAGTGCAGAAAGATGTCATAGTCAATACAGTACTTAATGTTTGAATAAAATCCAACACAGCTGTAATTTTTCTATCATTGTATATATTAAAGAAAGTTACATCACTATTGACTTTTACTTTTTAAAAAGAAATTCATTATGGGTGTCAATTGCAAGAGGATTTGCTATGCCTGGTCCCCTTCCCAATAAAAACCCTGTGAAATGTTAGAGTGAATAGAAGGGGAACTCAGCAAATTTGCAAATAACGTTTAAGCTGGCAGGAATAGCCAACACCCCAGAAGATAGGCTCATGATCCAGAAGGATCACAACAGACTTGAATACTGGGGCCTGCCCAGTGGTGGGATTCAGCCAGTTCGCACCACTTCGGGAGAACTGGTTGTTAACTGTCTGAGCAGTTTGGTGAACTGGTTGTTGGAAGAAATCATTAGGGCAGAGAACCGATTGTTAAATTATTTGAACCCCATCACTGGCCCTGCCTAACAAAAATGAAATTGTGAAATTGTGAGAAAAGTAAGCTTTTGAACTTAGGCAAGAAATAACATGTACAGTTATAGAGCTGGCTCAACAGCAATAACTGCAAGAGAGATCTAGGAGTCTTAGTAGGGAAACAGTTCAATATGAGCCAGCAGTGTGCAGCAGCTGCCAAAAAAGCCAACACAGTTCTAGGCTACATAAACAGAGGGATAGAATCAAGATCACGTGACGTGTTAATGCCACTTTATAAGGCCTTAGTAAGGCCACACTTGGAATACTGCATTCAGTTTTGCTCACCACGATGTAGAAAAGATGTGGAGATTCTAGAAAGAGTGCAGAGAAGAGCAGGGAAGATTATTAGGGGACTGGAGGCTAAAACATAGGAAAGACCTGTGTTTAGTCTTGTAAAAAGAGGGGTGACATGATCGCAGTGTTCTGATATTTGAGAGGTTGCCACAAAGAAGAGGCAGGTCAACCTATTTACCAAAGCACCAGAAAGCAAAGGAAGAAGCAATGGGTGGAAACTAATCAGGGAGACAAGCAACCTAGAACTAAGGAGAAATATCCTGACAGTGAGGACAATTAACCTGTGGAATGGCTTGCCTTCAGAAGTTCTGGCTACTCCATCACTGGAGGTTTTTAACAAGAGATTGAACAGCCATTTGTCCAGAACGGTGCAAGGTCTCCCGCTTATGCAAGGGGTTGGACTAGAACCGTGATGGCGAACCTATGGCACGCATGCCGCAGGTGGCACACAGAGCCCTCTCTGTGGGCATGCAAGCCATTGCCTCAGGTCAACTCAACCTCGCATGTGCGTACACCTCCTGCCAACCAGCTGGTTTTGGGGTCTCGGTCAGGGGGGCGTGTGCAGGGGGTCATGTGAGCGGGGGCAAGGGGGTGTCACACATGCATGCATAGGGGTGGGGTACATGCAGGGGTCACATGTGCAAGCACAGTGGGTCAGAACACGCACGGGGGTGGGGGTTGCACGTGCATTGCATTATTGCACTTTTGGCATGTAACGGCGAAAAGATTCACCATAACTGGACCAGAAGCTCTCTAACTCTGTTATTCTGTTAAGTGACTTCTCTACAGTCGCGCAGTGATTTTCGCAACTGAACATGACTGGTTTTCTCTACCTCCTGTTTAACTACTACATTACGCATTTTAATTTTGACGTATTCCGTTTTGCCCATATCTGGTAAGCAAAGATGCATTTTGCTGTAGCTGTGAAAGAGGCTCACCGCAACATAGTTGTTCGGCTTGGTATGTGTTGTCAGGGTCATCTGTATGTTATTGATTTAATCACTTTAGGCATTTATTTGCCAGCCTCTGACACAGACACGGATTTCTAAATGTTGAACTATGCATTTGGCAACTCTAAGCCACAAAGGAATGTGTATCAGTCTGAAAAAGACAAGAGTCAGCAGTCTCTTGCCCCAGTAAGCATGAGAAACTTTAGGAAAACAAAGTTAACAAGGACAAGGGGGAAGGAGAGAAATGTGCCAGATGTCACTGTCCGATGAAGAAACATGTCACACAGCTCTGGGCAACTACCAGAGCTCTTCTTTGCATTTAGAGCTATGCAGAGTCTATGTGACTGTAAAACCATAGTTATCCTTTTTTGCAGTCTACTACAGTAGAGATAGCATCAAGCAGGGTTCCAAGCCACCACACAATCCCTGAATCTCTGAATTGGCAGTAGAAATGGACTGTGACGTTTACGCAGATGGGAAAAACAGAAGCCACGATACCCCATTTCTCCGAAAATAAGACCTCCCTCCAATTGGGCTTTCAAGCACATGTGCTAAAAATAAGCCCTCCCCTGAAAATAAAACCCTCCCCAATGACATTGCAACATAGCAGCAGCCATGAGTTTGCCTGCACCTCAAAAATAATAAGACCTCCCCGAAAATAAGGCCAAGTCCTTATTTGGGGGGGTCAAAAAATAAGACCCTGTCTTATTTTCAGGAAAACACAGTAGTCCTGGCATATGGGAGGAAAAGGTTGCCCAAATTTGAATGACAACAAGAACAACAACAACAAAGGCTTTCTGTATTCCATATTTATAATTTGTATTGCATTCACTCTCCTTCTCAAATCTACTCTTAGTAGTGATTGTTATTCCATAGTTCAATATTCTTCAATATTTTTGAAATCTTCATAAGTCTTCACCTTTTCACCCCATGGGAGCAGGGGTGGGATTCACTTACCTTCCCTTACCAGTTCACAAATGGGAGTGCATGCGCCACCTCTGCGCATGTGCTTTTGGCGAAAAAAAGGGTCTAAATGGGATGCCGTAGAGTTAGGGTAAGTGGGCGAGGCCCCCCGCAATTTCTACTACAGTTTGGGTGATCCAGTCCAAACCGGTAGAATACTAGCACTGAATGGGGGCATTTAGGTCACTGAAATTAACCCCTGGTATGCCCAAATATGGAAGGAAGGTCACACTTCCACTCTCTGTCTTCTGCTCGTCACAAGAGACCATCCAGACAGAAACCCAATATTTTTTACTGTTGCCTTTTTGTTACATTTGTTATATTTATGCTGATAAATAAATAAAGGGAGACTAATATAGATCTATTTCAAGCTATTTAGCTCTCATCAGCTAGCCACACCCTTGTTGGGAAGCACAGGTTCGATTCCCAACAAGGGTGTGGCTAGCTGATGAGAGCTAAATAGCTTGAAATAGATCTATACTAGTCTCCCTTTATTTATTTATCAGCATAAATATAACATACATATATATATACACACACACACACACACACACACACACACACACACGATCCAATGCCTATTGATTTCTGAAGCTTAAGGTTCAGTGCCAATGTTTCAACAGATGAGAAATACCTCTAAAAAGGCACCTTTTAATGTTCCAATCACAATTTGGGGTGTCCTTCTAAGTCAAGGGTGTCAAACTCAAGGCCCAGGGGCCGGATTGGTGAAGGATCAGCCCTCAGGGCCCTGCCAATAAAAACGGAGCTTGGGAGGGGCGAGGGCAGCCCTTCTGTGCTCTGTTTTCATTGGCAGAAGGTTGCAGGAGGCCATTGCAGCCAAAAATGGAGCTCGGGACCTTGTTTTCCCTGGCAAAGTGTTCGGGCCCCCACAGGCTCCCCAACATGAGTGATGTTGAGCTGGCCACACCCACCCTGGTCATGGCCCCCCTGCCCCCCCCAAACACAACCCTGATACGGCCCTCAATGAAATTGAGTTTGACACCCCTGTTCTAAGTGATGATTGTTAGCAATGCAGAACACAGTTTTCGCTATGGCCCCGAGTTGCTTATTTTTCACATCCTATTGTTAAGTTGGGGTGAATGAAGAGACTAGCATGGTGACTTCAACCCTTAATTGAGTAGACTGGTACATCGAAGTGGCTGGCTCTCTGACAACTCCCTCTCTTAAAGGGACCTCTCAGGCAGCTCAGCCAATGAGATTGCTCTTTTATTCTGCCGCTCAATTGCACCAATGATCTTATAGTATGGGTGTTCCTATTTAAGAGACAGACCTGAGTGAAGCCTCTCTCTAAAGGCTTCACTCTCTATTTACATATGTAACACCAATTAAGGAAGATTTTGCCCGAATCCAAGTACTCCTCCCACATTCTCTCATTACAGGTCAGCAGTAGAGCAATTCCTTTCAGAGGAAGAGAGAAAGATGAGAGAGAGAAAGAGAGGGAGGGAGGGATCAAGATGATGGAGGTGGAAGTGGAGATGGATGATAAAAGAAAGAGAGAAAGAGAAAGAGAGAGAAATAAAGAGAGAGAGTTAAAGGGAGACAGACAGACAGACAGACAGACAGAAGCAGAGAGAGAGAGAGACTTCAGTCAGGGATCCATCTCTTACCATAATATGTTTGATTTCTTTATTTTAGTGCTTCTGCATCAGAGTCAAATTCCTTGTGCATCTAATCACACTTGGCCAAATATTAGTATTATATTCTTCTATTCTTTTCTATGCAATATTGACAAAGTTGCATATTTTTGATCTCATTATTTTATTTGATCAGTTGTAACAAACTCATTCCATCTCCAAATATCTGAAAACAGGCCTGTACGGTTATAGAGACTAATAAGATTTTGAACCTTACAACAGCAGCAAGACGCAGTACTGGAAGGTGGCGCAGTACTGGAAGAAGGAAGAATTACCTATTATTCAAGAATGGATGCTAAAAGTAACAAACTTAGCAGAGATGGCTAAAATATCAGCATATCTTAAGGACCATTCAGATGAGAAATACAAGCTGGAATGGAGAAGATGGATTGATTATATTCAGAATAAATATGGGACTAAGAAATTCCAGATAACTTATGAATGAATGAGCAAGCAAGGATACAATTTGCTTAAAGTTAGCTTTCCAAAAGGGGAGTTAAAGTGCAAGTGAGGGATGATGTTAAAGTCTGTTAGCTTATTTTAGAATATGGATGTTAATGTTTATACCCTGTATTTGCTCTGGGAGGTTGGGGGGGAGTTCGGGGGGTGTTGGGTTTGGGGGGGAAAGGGAGGTATATATTTGTAAAACTTTTTTTTCTAAATTTTTCAATTAAAAAAAAGATTCATTATAACTCAACATCTTTATGACCCTTCCAAACTATCCTTACTTTCAACACATTTGTACACAGTTTCTTATATTGGATTTTTACTCATTAAACTCACCTCTGTCTTTTTGAAGATCTCATCAGCCACGAATGTCCTGGTCTTTCCTTTTCTCTCAGCTTAACTCTTTCTTTCTTCAAATATTTGTTTTGGAATTTGATCCTCATTCATTCTCTCTCGATGACCAGACCATCCTAATGTGCTTCCTTCATATTGGTTGCTCCTCATTCATTCACCACCCATTAATTTTTTTATTCAATTGATTCTTGTTTTACCACATACTTTTCTACGATACCCTACTCTCGTTGCATTTAACTTACTTTTATGTCCCTCCTGACATGTCTGACACTCTTCCTTATAATCAAGTACAAAGAAGGATGCCATTTATTCACGTCACTCTGGTTCCTTTCAACCCATATTCATTCATCACGATAGATCACACCATACAGCCTACATTTCTATCAGCACTGCATGTATTAAAATTCCTCCATTCGTTTCCCGCTTTTTAATATGAAGGAACATACATTTGTTTGCTCCAATTTATCCACACCATATAACTACACTCTTACCGGTTTTTTTATCATTATGATGGAATTTATGACCTCCTTTTCAACATTTCTTCGGACAGTATAGTATTAGTTTCAGTTCCGCTCTTCAAGATATTACTGTTCTTTTCATAGAGTTCATCGAAGTGCTTCTTCCAGCGTTCCACCACTTCAATTTCATCTCATGTAGTTGCATTATTTTTATTTTGAATTCCATTCACCTCTACTGCAACTTCTGCTATTCTCATCTTCACCCACTTCTCCCCAAAATTTTATTTCCATTAAAAATCACTCTGTATTTTTTCTGCCTCTTTAAATCTTAAGCATCCCTCAACAAGATTAGACTTTTATTGCCATTTTTCTGTACATACAGTTGTATACTATAATTCACACTGTTTGCAGGAATCATTGTCCTTTATGCATTTTTTTCCTCATAGGCAGATTCTTTACCTCAAGCATTTTTTTTTCATAAATCCCATTCGCCCAACTCCACATGCATTAAAGGCACTCTGTGACTTCTCACAATAACTCAGGGGCTGCCACAAAGAAGAGGGAGTCAAACTATTCTCCAAGGCAGCTGAGGGCAGAACAAGAAGCAATAGGTGGAAACTAATCAAGGAGAAAAGCAACTTAGAACTGAGGAGAAATTTCCTGACAGTTAGAACAATTAATCAGTGGAACAGCTTGCCTCCAGAAGTTGTGAATGCCCCAACCCTTGAAGTCTTTAAGAAGATGTTGGATAACCATTTGTATCCCCATTTCCTATTGATTTCATTGGTATCTTAATCTGACTTTATAATTTTTCATAAAAGACTTTTTTTAAAACTTTCAGTCATTCCACTTTCACTTCTTTCTTTTTTTCTCATGTCTTTTCCCCCAAGGTCCACTCTTAACCAAAAAGTCATCTTCCCCACATTCAGAACATATAGTCATTGTATTTTTCACTAATTATCTCAATATTTCATCATGAAGCATTAAATCAAGTATGCTTATAATTTTTTATTCATTCCTTTGCCATTTGTTTATAAGAAAAGACTTAAGTTTAAACCACATAATAAGGACAGATCTTTTTCTAAGTAAACATTCAGCTGTCACCATTTTCATTCCCTTTGCATTTTTCTAATCCATTCAGCTATTCACGTCACCTAGCAGAAAATTTTTCACGTAGATCATATTCATTTAGAATGTTGCACGATTTTGCAAAAACCTACGGTATGTCTGATTCTTCTGTGTTCATTATTCACTGGGTTATAACATTCAGATAGAGAGGTAGACAGATATAAAGACAGATTAAATAGACAGATTAAAATGTGTTTCAGAAAGTATGAATTGATTCTCTATCTATCTATCTATCTATCTGATAGACAGAGAGAGAGAGAGAGAGAGAGAGAGAGAAACAAACAGAGATAGAGAGATAGACAGCTAGACAGACAGAGAGAGACAGACAGAGACAGAGAGAAACAGACACACAGAGGGAGAGACAGAGAGAGAGAGAGACAGAGAGAGAGAGAGACAGACACAGAGAACCAATTCATACTTTCTGACATACATTTTAAGCCACATTCATAATTCTATCTTTTACTTTCCTACATATATTTATCAACTCCAGAGGCAGACTTTATTCAAATCCATTACATCTCACAGCTTTGACTCCCACATTGTCAGGAAATTGTGCATTCATCCCTCCAAGAAGAGCATTATTGTAAGAGAAAATGCATGTGAAGTTTCTTGTTTCCCAACAGTGCGTCATCAATCCAATGACATAAAACTGCATAGTTCTTCCACCTCCTTTGTTCTGCTATCTTGGAGATATTGTGATTGGCAAGAAGGGTTAAGTGATTAAGCCAGGCAGATTTTGCTGTCTGGATGAAGACGGTTGGGAGACCCAGCAACCATGCCAAGCTGAGATTATTGTTCAAGACAGCAGAACTGCCAGCTCTATAAGGAAGCACCTGAACTTTTGCTCCCTATTTAGTCTAGGTAGCTTAACATGTTCCAGTCCTACCTTATTCCTTACCCAATCTTTTTGTCTGGGTTCTGCTCAAATGTTGTGCTGGAATATGTCCTTGGACACCTGACAAATATTTGCAAAATGCCTTATATAAAACAATACATTTTACATGTATTGTAAACAATACAGTAAAATGTAATACAATGTGTTCTAGCAGACAGAAGTACAACAAAGTTCTACTCAGACCTTCTTCCTACAACTTCCTACATATTTCAGTTTTTAGCAGTTAGCAGTGGCTAAGATACTGAGCTTATCGAGCAGAAAGGTCAGCAGTTTAGCGGTTCGAATCCCTAGTGCCGCGTAACGGAGTGAGCTCCCATTACTTGTCCCAGCTTCTGCCAACCTAGCAGTTCAAAAGCATGTAAAAATGCAAGTAGAAAAATAGGGACCACTTTGGTGGGAAGGTAACAGGATTCTGTAGGAATTTAGTCATGCCAGTCACATGACCATGGAGACGTCTTCGGACAGCGCTGGCTCTTTGGCTTAGAAACAGAGATGAGCACTGCCCCCTAGAGTCAGGAACGATTAGCACATATATACAAGGGGAACCTTTACCTTTAATTTCATCTTCCAGTCATGCACATGGATGTTATGTGGCAGAATACAACTTCAGTCCCACCTACAGGATCTGAGCTGGATCACCAACATCAACATATTTCAAGAATCCAACACAATATAGATTTCTGGAATAATTTTA
Organism: Thamnophis elegans; assembly: GCF_009769535.1. Lineage (NCBI taxonomy): Eukaryota > Metazoa > Chordata > Lepidosauria > Squamata > Natricidae > Thamnophis > Thamnophis elegans. Next base: position 65,207,800 of record NC_045549.1, read on the forward strand.
ATATTCCGTAAGAAATGAAAAATAGGCATTTTTGCAAAATGAGGATCATGTATATATACAGTGCTATGCAGTGGTGGGTTTCAAAATTTTTTAGAACCTCTTCTGTAGGTGTGGCCTGCTTTGTGGGAGTGGCCATGTGACCAGGTGGGCATGGCCAACTTGTAAAATGTGGTGAAACTCACTTAATGCTCTTGTTTAGCAACCAAAATGTTGGCTCAGAAACTCGCATTTGAAGCATGCAAATCTTAAAGCTGTCAAGTTACAAGACCCTTGCACCCCTAGCCCTTTAGGGGGGAAAAAACCCAGGGGTGTTCAAACTTGACAGCTTTAAGACTTGTGGACTTCAACTCCCAGAATTCCTCCTCTCGCTTTTCATCTTGATGATGTGCGGATGGGCGGGGGGAGGGAGCTGGAACCTGTTCTAAACAGCACTGTAGATTTGTGGAACCTCTTCTATAGAAGAGGTTAGAACTGGCAGGAACCCACCCCTGGTGCTATGTGAAAGAAAATAAAAGCCAGGGAATATTCCCAGGAGATTATTCCAATGGGTTGAGACCTATACAAATATTTGTTCCTCCAGCATGTCTTGATTATGCCAGAAAGCAGACTTTTACTCTTCTACAGTACTCTATAATGCAAATTCTTTTATCCCCCCCCTTTTTAATTAATAATATAAGTATGAAAGACTCTTATCTTTTTGCTATTATTCCATTTCTCATTTTTCCAACCTTCATCAACTTATTCCATTTCTTTATCATTTAAAACCTTTTTAACTTTTTATAAGGATTTGCATGCACTTGAATGCATGTTTCTATAGCTGTTTTCTCAAATATACCTTTATTTACATTGTTTCAGTGTTTATTTTTATTGGAGAACTGTATTGCAAAACCTGGAGAAGAGTGTATTGGGAAGAATAGCTGCATTTCATTTTACAAATTGTTTCAAATCTACAATATTCAAGCAATGTCTTCCCATCTCTATTTACTGATACTTAACACTTCAAAAACCACTCGTGGGCTTCTGAGGTACACGGGAAATTCCTAAACTCTCAGAATCCCAAAAGCTGGGAAAGCATTGCAAGCTTCAAGATTAATTTGGTTTATTTAAGACAAAAGTCGCACTCAGCTAAAGATAATCTCAGCAGGACTGTTTAGGCAGGAAATAATGTTCAAGAGGCATTAAGTTATAGAGGTCTCAGTTTAAATGCATGTTCTTGATTTGTGTCGTTAATGGTAATAATATTCAGGAATAGTCATTTAAAGGGTACAAATCTCTAATGGGGCCAGATGGCATGTCAAATAAATGACTTAAAGATGATTTACAATCATTATTCTCTGGTGTGGTTTCTCTATCTGATATGCTTATATCTTCTTATATTTCATGAAAAAGGATAAGTTGTTTCACACCCCCTCCCCCACCAAATTATGAGTTGCATTAAAAGTTCACATGTCTAAGAGCTAAAATAGATGTGTTTCCTGCAGTACATATATCTCTTAGCTGGTGCCAAGATCTTGGTGTGATAAACTTGCCACTCATACAGATACATGTAAAATATGAAGTGGTGAGTCACCTTCGAAGACTATATCATCACAAACCACAGATATCTGAATCTACCTCTGGATTTTCCCTCGGGACTGTGTGGCAATAGACGATGTCGATAATGTCTTTTTGGACTCACTAAATCTGGTAACCAATAATATAAACATAAATTTTAAAATAATAAAACAGGGCCCAGCAGAGACTGTACTACCTGAGACGTCTCAGGAAACAACAACTGAATGAAAAATTGCTGGTGACCTTCTACCGCTGCACCATAGAGAGTATTTTAACTTCTTATTGCACCTGTGTGTGGTTTGCCAATTGCACAGTGAGAGATAGGACAGCACTCCAGAGGGTCAACATCATTGCCCAGAGGATCATTAGTTGCCCTCTCCCCTCTTTGGAAAAGCTTTATTGCTCCCTCTGCCTTAAGAAAGTTCAAAGCTTTCTTAAAGATCCATCTCATTCTGGGCACCCTTTTTTTGAACTATTACCATCTGGCAGACGGTACAGGATAATAAAAACTAGAACAGATAGGCTGAAAAACAGCTTCTATCCCAGGGCAGTAACCATATTGAATTCTACAATATAGTGCAATATTAATGCAATATCACGGGTTTTCAATTTCAATTATACAGCATGTGAAGGATGTGTGTTTGTGTTTTTATTTTTATAGTTATAATGTACACTGAAGATGGCATTTAATTTCGTTGTACGATCTGCAATGACAATAAACTAAACTAAATAAAATAAACAGTGCATTAAATATAATTCCATTGTACAAACAAGTTGCTATTAGCTTAAAAAATGTTAAAATGTAGCAATTAAAAGCGATGTAATAGAAAATATTATTATGTTCTAAAAAAAAGGCAAGAGTGAAAGGACCAGACAAAATGCGTTTAGGAAAAAACGTTACAATGAGTAAGGTTGGCACATAGTATCTGATAATTTGAAAGTTAAGCTAATAGGGTTTCAGAGGCTGGTTTCAAGTGATGGGCAGGTTCATAAATACCTATACATTTCCAGATTTTATTCAAGGTGGAAACTTTGATCTTAATAATTCCAAATTGAGGGTGGAGGTTTGTTCTCTGAAAGTTGGTTTCCCAACATTTCATCACCAGGCTAGGTAACATCTTCACTGGAATTTAGGGGATGTCAGTGTCACTGTTCTTCTGCTTATAAGATACAGAATATTAAATATAGAGTATTTCCTATTTCATCACTTTCTGCTTATAAGCAGAGTGACATCTCATAAATTCAGTGGTGGGTTTCAAAAATTGTTCGAACCTACTCTGTGGGTGTGGCCTCCTTTGTGGGAATGGCTTGCCACCCATGTGACCAGATGGGAGTGGCTTGCCGCCCATGTCACCGGATATGAAGATGCCAACGACACTTGTCAGAACCACCTTAAATTACCTCAGACACAGCACTGGCATGCATAAGAATATGATGTAAACTTGTTTTTTGAAAGGCATCTTTGGTTTGCATTAAAACAACTTCAACACATGCAATGTTCTGATTGCACCACAAACGCAGTAGTCATCCTTACCTTTCACAGAGGCACTGAGTTTTATAAATATGAGCTTGATAGTGAAGAATAATCATATCCAAGGACCAGTGGTGGGTTTCAAAAAATTTTGGAACTTCTGTAGGTGTGGCCTGCTTTCCGGGTCCACTGGTGGAACCTCTTCTAACCGGTTTGGTAGATTTGACGAACCGGTTCTACCGAATAGGTGCGAACTGGTAGGAACCCACCTCTGCATAAATTCCTCTGAAAATGTTACTTAGCTTTTTCTGAGAAGTTAGATATTCTTGTCGCGTGTGTCTGTGTGCATGAAAATTAGGAATATATATTTTCACTGTGTCTAGACTTTATCATCTACTTGTGCAAATGAAATATGCTTCATTTCTCCTAAAATATATGTTATCTATGTAGTTTTCTGCCGGAAAAGTAAATAAAGTAAAACGTAAAGTAAATAAATAAAGCCAAGGTAAAAACTGTCACACATTTGCATTCCCTCCTGTCTTCTGCTCTAATAATACGATCAACCATTAGAGTATTACATTCCACAGGATCATCTTCCAGAATGACAGGTGGCCACACTGCTCTCAATAATTCACATTGCATAAACCCTTGTGGAATATGGACTTTGTTTTCAAAGCATAAGAGAAATTCCTCCATAACTGACTTGGGTTTCTTCGTGTGCTAGTTCCCACAGAAACCATGAAAGCTGTTAAATGATTTTCATATTATTTCTACTTCAGGTCTGTTTTCCTAATGCTGGCTAGTCATGGTATTTCTGATAGTCTCAGAGTGAAGATTAAAACAAAATCATGCTTCATAGTGATTGCACTGAATAATCCAATAATGGTAAAGTAAAAACTAAGCAAATGCTGGCCAGTAAGGGATGCGGTGGCTCAGTGGCTAAGACACTGAGCTTGTAGATCAGAAAGGTCGGCAATTTGGCGCTTTGAATCCCTAGCACCACATAACAGAGTGAGCTCCCGCTACTTGTCCCAGCTTCTGCCAACCTAGCAGTCCGGAAGCATGTAAAAATGCAAGTAGAAAAATAGGGACCACCTTTGGTGGGAAGATAACAGTGTTCCGTGAGCCTTTGGCGTTTAATCATGCCAGCCACATGACCACAGAGACGTCTTCGGACAGCACCAGTTCTTTGGCTTAGAAACGGAGATGAGCACTGCCCTCTAGAGTCGGGAACAACTAGCATATGTGCAAGGGGAACCTTTACCTAAGGGATGCAGAGATGCATGTAATATACTGTGACCTAATATTCTCAAGTTATAGTTACTTGAGAAATTTCCGTTCAAAAAACTTACAGTCTTTACATACAGTATATGTTATTAAACATACCTATGGCATTCTCATATGATATTTCTATGCATTTATGACTATTGGCATGCATAATATTGTCTCTACAACATATCTTTGAGGGTAGAGTCGGCTGAACATGGGAGCAGCCCAAAGCTATCCAATGAGATTTTGTGTTTTGGGTGTCCCGCTATTATTTAATATACTGTATCTGCCACTTTTTCATGTTATTTATGGGCTAGCTAAGCAAAACAGATTCTGTATCTATATTTTACAAGTTTGAGAGGTTGAAAAGATTTATAGAAACTTTATGGAAGCTGCTTGGCCATAAGTCCAAAAGAAATTGTAAGAGCCGAGGTGGCGCAGTGGTTAAATGCAGCACTGCAGGCTACTTCAGCTGACTGCAGTTCTGCAGTTCGGCTGTTCAAATCTCACCGGCTCATGGTTGACTCAGCCTTCCATCCTTCCGAGGTGGGTAAAATGAGGACCCGGATTGTTGTTGGGGGCAATATGCTGACTCTATAAACCGCTTAGAAAGGGCTGAAAGCCCTATGAAGCGGTATATAAGTCTAACTGCTATTGCTATTGCTATTGTTCTTAAGGCACTAACATGAAGGCCATTTGAAATGATACAAACCAAACATATATTTTTTAGAGTCAGGAATCTATGGGAACGATCCAGTGCTGGGTTCTAGATCCCATTCCAACTGGTACGGTTGGAATGGGCCCAGTGTCAGCCACATGGATGTGTGTGGCGCATGCATGCATCGTACTTACCTGTGAGGCTTCCACAAGCCTGCACAATGCTCCAGCTGCTTGGGGGAGCATTACGCTGGCACTGTATGCGCCATGCGCGTGCACAGAAGCACCAAAGGCTTAAAGGACAGGTAAGGAGCTCAGGCAGGCGGGTGGGCCCTCCAGAGCACTCTACCAGAATGGTGCCCAGTGCTCTGGGCAGGCTCCAGTACGCCCATACCGGGGCGTACCGCCTGCAACCCACCACTGGAACAATCGGATTATGACCTAAGGCCAAATCTCAAGAATTTCAAGAATATCTTGAAATACATATCCACATGAATTTGGCCTCATTCCAACATTTTGGGGGTGAAATCACATTTATTTAGTAAAAGTGTAATGCTCATATGTACTTGTGAATACTCAAAGTGGCAGGCATCAAGGAAAAATGAGACAAATTAATCAGGGGAGAGCTGCTACGGGTTCGCCCAGGTTTGGGAGACTCCATAGCTAACGTTATGGCCGGTTCAGAGAACCTCAAAATCCAACCCCTGGCTGAGCCGCCCACCACACTCTGCCCTTGCCAGCCCACTACGCCCGTCCCAGGAGTCTTCCGGCAGCCCATTATGGATGTGAGGTAAGTGCAGGACCAGCGTGGAGGCTCGGGGAGGGGGAAAAACAGGCCTTCCGGACGGCTTTCGGAGCCTGGGGAGGCAGTTTTCGGCCTCCCAGAGGCTCGAGGAAAGCATCCGGAACCTGAGGAAGGTGAAAACGCCCCTCCCACCATAGTGCAGGAGGCTGACTAGGCCATGCCCGCCATGGCTACGTCCACCCAGCAACTGAGCAGAGAACCCATTGCTGAAATTTTGGAAACCCACCCCTAAAAATAATACAAAAGATTTGTGGGAGATTTTTTTGTCTTCTTTTGTCTTCTTGATCTGTTCTTATTTCTACAGTTTTGTTTGTTAGGAGGACTATTTCGCTACACACAAGAGAGTTCCTGGTTTGGAATCTCCCCCTTCCAGTAGAGCTCTTCATTGACCATGAACTCTACGGGAGGAAGTCACCCTGGTCAATTAATTAAGCCCTTCATGGTATTGGATCTGGGTACTTGAGAGACCGCCTGCTGCCAATTACCTCCCACAGATCTCACAGGGTTGGCCTCCTCCGGGTGCCATCTACCAGCCAATGCCACCTGGCTATTACCCGGGGGAGGGCCTTCTCTGTGGCAGCTCTGGCCCTCTGGAATGAACTCCCCGCAGGGATTCGGACCCTCACCTCTCTCCAGGCCTTCCGAAAAGCCGTCAAAACCTGGCTTTGCCAACAGGCCTGGGGGTGATGAGTTCCCTCCCCTCTCGACATGTATGGTTGTGCGACTGTTGTTTACTTTTATTATTTGTATTTTGTCTTTTTATGTTCCCCCTTTTTATCCCTTGAATTGTTCGCCGCCCTGAGTCCTCCCGGAGAAGGGCGGCATACAAATAATAAAATTCTATTCTATTCTAATTCTAATTCTAAAGTGGCAGATGATCTACAATCAGTATCAAATTTAGCACTTGATTGGGCATGAAAAGAATTATGGAGTGGACATGGCCATGCACAGAAAACTCACCCTCAATCCCCCTAGATCTTTTCATGTTTAGTGTGAAGGGTTGTGAAAATGCTATTGGTGCTATTGGTGCAATAAGCTGCTGCAGACAGTCAAATAGAGAGATATCTCTGACAAGCGGTTCCCAGTCATGACAGCTGGTGCCTAAAAACCTGTAAAGAAAGCAGGTGCAGGGAGCCATTGGGGAGTAGGATTTTCATGCATGCTGCATTATACCCACATTCTCCTTTTATCTTAGTTCAAGTTTATTGTAATATTAAACAGCATTTGTTGAAAAAGAATTTGTCAAAGTTACTCTTCCGGAAAGTGTTTAAGGTTAGAGCTAAGACCAAACATGTCTTGCTTAGAAACAGCCCATCCTCCTTGGAGCTAATGCTTCCCATCTAACGCAAAGGTTCAATTGAGATTCATTCATTTATATAACAGCAGGGTTTTATTTTATTCTACCAGTCATTTGTTTAACTAATGTTTATCTTGTAAATCCTTTTGCCACCCCAAACGTATCAGTAGAGTTCTAAAATCTGGCTAAGTTAATTACAGGACCATAAAAAAATGCACTGGTATTCTTAAGACCTGAAAATTGAAATCTGATGTTTCCTTCTTCCTTTGGTTAAAACTGTTAAAACAGACATAATCTATAAACACAATTTTATTGTAATTTTTTATTTTTATTTTTTAATGATAGAGCCTCAAGAGTACTCATCTATCCTTGAGATAAGACTGGAATAATTTGGGCTACTTCCATTTTCTTTTGAATGAATATCTGCCTTGAGATTTGAACTGGCTGCTACGTGTTATTAAAATATATTTGCAATTTGTAATGTCCTCAAATTACATCTGCTTCAAATTTAATATTCATTTGCTGTCGAAAGGGGCAAGGATAACTCACCAATAATGTATGCACGGTATTTCAGTGTATGCTTTACATATGACATGAGCCAATTTTGCTGCTCGATGCTCAAGATGGAGGATATGGCCAGGAAATACTATCTTTGATGCACTGATGGGAAATGTCAGTTTACTCGCTGTAATACCAGAGGTGGCATTCAGCAGGTTCTGACCAGTTCCGGAGAACTGGTAGTGGAAATTTTGAGTAGTTTGGACAACCGGTAAATACCACCTCTGACTGGCCCCGTCCCCATTTATTCTCTGTCTCCCGAGTCCCAGCTGGTCGGGAGGGAATGGGAATTTTGCAGTAATTTTCCCCTGGAGTGGAGTGGGATTGGAGATTTTACAGTATCCTTCCCCTGCCACGCCCACCAAGCCACATTACACCCACCAAGCCACTCCCACAGAATTGGTAGTAAAAAAAATTGAATCCCACCACTGTGTTATACATATTCTAGTAAACTCAGAATAGTAATGTATTTACTATAAGCTAAATTAGGGGACACAGTCAGGCTGCCATGAACATGGCATAAACATTGCTTTCCTAACCAGGTTTAAATGATATATTTTTGTGGCGTAACCTTTATCTCATCTTCAGCTCACAGCTGAAGCATCACTACACTGTAAAGATATTAGCTGTTCTCAGTGGTGGGTTTCAAAAAATTTTAGAACCTCTTCTGTGGATGTGGCCTGCTTTGTGGGAGTAGCTTGCCGGTCATTTGACCAGGTGGGAGTGGCTTTCCAGCCATGTGACCAGGTGGGAGTGGTTTGCCAGCCATGTGACTGAGTGGGCATGGCTAACTTGTAAAATGTAGTGAAACTCACTTAACAATGCTCTTGCTTAGCAACCAAAATGTTGGCTCAGAAACTCTGGCATTTGAAGCACGCAAGTCTTAAAGCTATCAAATTACAAGACCCTTGCACCCCTAATCCTTTAGGAAAAAACCTCAGGGGTGTTCAAACTTGATAACTTTAAGACTTGTGGACTTCAACTCCCAGAATTCCTCCTCCAGTCATGTTGGCTCATGAACTCTGGCATTGATGTGTGCAAGTCTTAAAGCTGTCAAGTTACAAGACCCTTGCACCCCTAACCCTTTAGAAAAAAAAAACCAGGGATGTTCAAATTTGACAGCTTTAAGACTTTAAGGTTTAGATTAGGACTCTTAGAGGCGGGCGGGGTTATTAGTGAGCCAACCAATCAGTGAGCAGAGGGCAGGGCAAGCGTGGTGTGGATGGACAGGGGAGGGACCTGGAACCGGTTCTAAACGGGCTGCTTCCAGGTGCTACCATCCTTCTCTTTCATCCCACACCCAGATAAGAGATGATAGAATAGCTTTAAAAGGCCATAAAATGAAGCAGAAGTGACATCAATACAGCAACCTGATAATTTGACAGATTTGCCTTCAGAGGAGCAACCCAAATTCCCCAGATGAGCTCTGCTTCAACATTAATTAAGCTAAATTATTGATGGTGGAGGGGTTTTCCCCACACATAATGCTTGGTGAGAGTCACATACAAACCATGAGAATTCAAAAATCTTTTTCCATAATTTGTCCCACATTAAAACTATCTTGACAACACCATGTTCCTGGCTTAGGGTAGGGATAACAGAAGATAACATAGCTCTTGGAGCACCGAAATTTAATACCATCCTACTTCTCTTCTAGGGAATGGGGGAGGGGATTATACTTTAAGATGGTTACTTGGATGTTCCCTCAGAAAATATCAAAGATCTCAGGCCCAGGAGATGCAATTTAGGTCACTGACTCTTAGCAGCTGGAGATTCTCATGAACAAGGATGGGCAACTGTTGTGGCCCAGCAGGAGCCATTCAAGCTGCCGGTGGACTCTGATAGCAAGGACCCCTATGAGTCTGCTATGGAAGATGTGGAGGACCCTGGGCAGGGTACAGACTTAGAGCAGGGACCAGAGAGGCTGGTTGCCACTAGGAGGCACCTGTGCCATGGAGCAGTAGGGAAGATCAAAGGGAGTTTGTCCCTGAAGCCAGGCAACAGAGGGCGGAGAAATAAAGGCAGCAGTTATGGAGACAGACTCATAAGAGATAATCAAGCCCAGATGGTTGTGGCTTGGCCCCTCCCAAGAGAGTATATAAGAAGAGACTTTGGGAGGAGTCCTTTTGCAGGACACAGCCATTCGTACTAATCTGGAGAACTCCTTGTCTGGTCTGCCTTGTGTTCCCATGTCTGTTGGAGTCTGGGTTGCTGCCAACATCTTGCCAGTGAGTAGTGTCTGGGCTTTCAGTCAACAGGATTATAATTGCTGTGAATAAAGAGTGGCAAACAGCTAAACCTGTGTCTGTGTTTATTACCGGATGGAGGGGGGCCAGAACAGGCAACTATGGCTCCTTTACCTGTGGACTTCAATTCCCAGAATTCCTGAGCAGCCTGGCTCAGGAATTCTGGGAGTTGAAGTCCACAGGTTGTAAAGAGGCCATAGTTTCTCCCCTGTGACCTCGGGAGTCTGTAGAAAGGAGTCAATAACAAAATGAATGCTATGATATTGTGACCCAAGCTCTATCCCTGTGATGCATGCATTCTTAAGCTGCACACATGCACATAAGGAGCAGCAGGGATGTCGTGACTTCTGTTTTGTCATTCTAATACAAATAATAAAAATTTATCATCCCTGTTTCCCCAATAATTGCATGTTTAGCCGTGTGGCCACAGGCATCACTCGAAGTATTAATTTACATTTTTGGAGTTCTATCAACTATCAGACCTGTAGCTCTTCTGAAGAAGAATTCTACCTTTCTCAATTATTGCTTAAGATTACTGGAAAGGGGTTGTTTGGTCCTTAAGAGGTCCTGCCAAAGGCATCATATATTCCAGCTGTTAGCATCTGTCTCCTGTCTCCTAGTTGGCTCCCTGCGGGCCAACACCAGGCCTCCTTTTTCAGAAGGCTTCTGCAACTTAATAGTTCTGCTGCAAATATAGTCCTATTGTTCATCTTTCTATTTTAAGGTTGTCTTCCATGCTTCGTACTTTTGTTTTACAGTATGTTTCGATCTTGTTTTTATTATCATGTTTTGTCAGTTTTATTTAGCGTTTTGAGTATAGAAAGTCGCTTAATGGTCCTGTTTTACAAGCAGCTAAATAGGGAACTGTCTTTCCTCTACGCCTAAGACAGCTTCTTTGGATGAGACTTCGTAAACTACTCCTTAGCAGGCAAAGCTTTATTCATCACAATAATGATGTCTTGCCATGAAGCCTGGGCCGGCATACTTTCTCCCTGTCACATAAAGAGTTCAAAGCCCCGTAAAGGTGGCTTTAATTAGGCTAAACGTTTTAGTTAATTAAAATGTTAGATTTAGTCAAGAATTAACTAAAGCTTTAGATGGTTAATTAAATACCCTTTTAAAAATCCTGAGGTTATACAGCTGGTTGATCTTCAAAGAGACACACAGTTAGCTTTGTTTTTGCTGTTAGGAATTATCTGTGGAAGAAGGAAAGTCTATAAATCTACACAGGCCATCGAGCTCACAGATCATCTATGATAGTGATGGCTAACCTTTTCCAGAACGAGAGCCCAAAGGGTGCCCACATGTGGGCGAATGCGCTCAACCATCCGAACCCCCCAAATGCAATGTGCGCACCGCCTCCATGCATGCACCCCTCCACATGCATATGAAGCTCCTGCATGTGCCCCACACCCCCACGAATGCCATCAGGGACCCAAAGACCAGAGGGCCAGTGGGAGGCATGTGCACATGTACGCCAGAGCTTTAGCTGGGCCAACGGCTTGTGTGCCCACAAAGAAGGCGCTGCTGGCTACTTCTGCTATGTGTACCATAGGTTCACCATCACAGATCTGTTGTGTAGGGAGAACGAGGCAGACAGGAACTGAGGCAAGGCAGGTTGAAGCTAAGACAACCCTTTATTACAGCAACATCAGAGGTGGGTTCCTACCAGTTCGCACCTAGTCAAATCTACCAAACCGGTTAGAAGAGGTTCCACCAGTGGACCCGGAAAGCAGGCTACACCTACAGAAGAGGTTCCAAAAATTTTTGAAACCCACCACTGGTCCTTGGATATGATTATTCTACACTATTATGCTCATATTTATAAAACTCAGTGCCTCTGTCAAAGGTAAGGATGACTACTGTGTTTGTGGTGCAATCAGAACATTGCGTGTGTTGAAGTTGTTTTAACGCAAACCAAAGATGCCTTTTAAAAAACAAGTTTACATCATATTCTTATGCATGCCAGTGCTGTGTGTGAGGTAATTTAAGGTGGTTCTGACAAGTGTCGTCGGCATCTTCATATCCGGTGACATGGGCGGCAAGCCACTCCCATCCGGTCACATGGGTAGCAAGCCACTCCCACAAAGGAGGCCACACCCACAGAGTAGGTTCGAACAATTTTTGAAACCCACCACTGAGCAACATACAGCTCAATGTAAGGCAAACCTCGAACCGGCAAACAGCAAAAACATTTGACAGCTGACAGCCCTTTTATACTAGAGCTGTCAGATGCTTAACCAATAGAAAGGCTGGATTCTCCCACCAGTCGGCTGCTTGCGTTTTAGCCAATCAGGAGCTGGCAATACAAGTCAATGGTGTCATAGCCTCGAGGACTTAACAGGATCTATGAGGTATATCTCTGGCTAGCAAATCTTACCATCCCTACTGACAATTGTGAAAGCAAAGCTTACAAAGAAAATATTCAGAAAGAAAAGTAGATGGAGGACATCGGCAGTGAGGATGCAAATACAGGACGCTCTGGGGTCATTTAATTCCTATGGAAATCTAACCAGGAAATGAGGAAGAGGCAATCTTGGATGGGTTTTTTTTTTGTACTTTGACCTCCGCCTGGAATTCCAGTTGCAACCATCACAATGTTTGGAATGTTTGGAATGTTTATTATAATTTATAGGCCGCCCTTTTCCCTGAGGGGACTCAGGGCGGCTTACAAAACACGGGGAAGGGAAAGACAAAAAACATAAGACAATACATAATATTAAAAATAGAACACAACATTCATTCATCATTCGGGAGGGGACGAACTAAGATTTTTTATCCCCAGGCCTGACGGGATAGCCAGATCTTAAGGGCCGTGCGGAAGGCCTGGGCGGTGGTGAGGGTGCGGATCTCCACGGGGAGATTGTTCCATAGCGTCGGAGCTGCAACTGAGAAGGCTCTCCTCCGCGTAGTCGCCAGTCGGCACTGACTGGCGGATGGAATTCGGAGGAGGCCTACCCTGTGCGATCTGATGGGACGCAGGGAGGTAAAACAATGAAGATGGCAGCATGGTGCCTCTGACAAATGGGATGAATCTGTGAGCAGATGAGATCTTTTTGTAAGGGTCCTCTGTTAGTTGAAGTATTTTGTTTCAGTTCTTCTCCATTTTCATTGATCTCCTGTGGTCAGTGTGAGCGGCTCGTCATACCAGGTGACATGTCATGTAACTGATCATTAGGTATGAAGGTCATCAAGTGGAGAGATGGTCCATGCCATTGTTGGTTGGTCGCTCAATTGATACAACTCCTTAAGGGTTCATATCGTACCATATCAATAGGGATTGTTATGGATGTTGCAGATATTCCAGGATCGGCCTGTTTGCATGCTGCCTCAAGAACTCTCGGAGTTGAAGTTCACAAGTTATAGAGGGGCCATAGTTTCCCACATCTGTTCTAAAGGGTGGAGGTTATCTTGGTTTCAGGAAAGAAGAGCAAAGGATTTTGACAGATTCAAATGCAAACTGCCCTCAAATGAAGACACCTTAGGAATTGCATGGCCCCTCTGCTTATTCTAAAAGCATTTTTACCTAGGAATCCTGCATTTCTCCAGGATGAATTTCAGAACCGGCTACTGTCTACGTTCACCAATGTTGTTGTCAGTTGCTAAGTCATGTCTGATGCATCGCGACCTCGTGGATAATGTTCCTCCAGACCTTCACATCCTCTACTATCCTCTGGAGTCCATTTAAGCTCAGGCCGACTGCTTCAGTGACTCCATCCAGCCACCGCATTCTCTGTCGTCCCCTTCTTCATTTGCTCTCAATCGTTCCCAGCAGGAAGCTCTTCTCCAGTGAGTCCTTCCTTCTCATTAGGTGGCCAAAGTATTTGAGTTTCATCTTCAGGATCTGGCCTTCTGAAAAGCAGTCAGGGTGGATCACCTCTAGGACTGATTGATTTGATTGCCTTCAGTTTGATCATTCAGCAATAGAGCAGATTAATTTCTGATTCAGTTGTGGTACATCGACAAGTACAACAACAATTTTTCTGTTTGTAATGATGAAAATATGCAGAGCTACATGGTCTGTTTTCCCAGTGGTGGGAACTCTTGCTTCACTCCATTTCCTGCCTGCTGGACTTCAGCTGGTGTAACATTCTGTGCACGGGTCCCTAGAGGAAAAAGATATCTTAATGGCTTCCCGGGTCCCCCTTCGAGGCAACCACTTAATGTTTAAAATTTTTTGATATACATCCAGACAGTGTATGCCATCCTGTTGATTCCAAGCTAAAACGTTAGATTGATCCAAGCTGTTTTGACTCTTCATGCATCCTTGTAGCAAATAGTCCATCATGCACTGAACCAGTGGTGGGTTTCAAAATTTTTTAGAACCTCTTCTGTAGGTGTGGCCTGCTTTGTGGGAGTGGCTTGCTGGCCATGTGACTGAGTGGGAGTGGTTTGCCTGCCGTGTGACCGAGTGGGAGTGGCTTGGCAGTCATGTGACTGGGTGGGCGTGACCAACTTGTAAAATGTGGTGAAACTCACTTAACAATGCTCTTGCTTAGCAACCAAAATGTTGGCTCAGGAACTCTGTCATTGAAGTGTGCAAGTTACAAGACCCTTGCACTCCTAACCTTTTAGGAAAAAAACCCAGGGGTGTTCAAACTTGACAGCATTAAGACTTGTGGACTTCAACTCCCAGAATTCCTCCTCCAGTCATGTTGGCTCAGGAACTCTGGCACTGAAGTGTGCAAGTCTTAAAGCTGTCAAGTTACAAGACCATTGCACCCCTAACCCTCTTGAAAAAAATCCTAGGGATGTTCAAACTTGACAGCTTTAAGACTTTAAGGTTTAGATTAGGGCTCTTAGAGGCGGGTGGAATGATTGGTGAGCCAGCCAATCAGTGAGCGGAGGGCAGGGCAAGTGTGGTGTGGATGGGCAGGGGGAGGGACCTGGAACCGGTTCTAAACGGCACAGTAGATTTGTGGAACCTCTTCTATAGAAGAGGTTAGAACTGGCAGGAACCCACCCCTGCACTGAACAATACCCCAGCTGAAGGGACTTTAAATGAAATCAAAAAGTTATTTTTTTTCCCTTTCAGCTAGTTCCTTTCTTCCTTTCAGCTAGTTTCCAAAGTCTAGGCTACTGATTCAGGGTGTTGTTTTTTTTCAAGCTACTACTGCATAAATTTGGTATGTGAGTGCATATATACCCTGTTTCCCCCAAAATAAGACCTCCCCAGATAATAAGGCCAATTGAGCTTTTGAGCACATGCGCTAAAATAAGCCCTCCCCCCAAAAATATTGTAACACAGCGACAGCCATGAGATGATCACGTTCACTGCCTCCTGCGCCTCAAAAATAATAAGATACCCCTCCCCCCCCCAAAAAAGTGCTTATTTCAGTGAGTCAAAAGAAAACAAGAGCCCGTCTTATTTTGGGGAAAACACGGTACTAGCAATTCAGTGCTTTCAATAAATTTTTAAATGGAGGGATAACTCAGTGAGTTCAAAAACTCTTTAACAGCAACTGCCCATATTTATTTGCATACCACTAGACAAATGTGTACAATATGCTCTGTAAATTTAGGTATGCAAGTAAGATTAGCGTCTCCTGAGCTTAGTTTGCAGAGAGACAGTACAGAGAAGGATCCAGACAAAACTGGTTATACAAATAGGGATATTGATTATGTTATCTATATACTAACAGAATAGCAGGATAGAATAACAAAGTTGGAAAGGACCTTAGAGATCTTCTAGTCCAACCCCTGCTCCAGCGGGAGTCCCTATATCAATCCAGACAAGCAGCTGTCCAGTCTCTTTTTAAAAACCTCTAGTTGATGGGGCACCCACAACTTCTGAAGGCAAGCTGTTCCACTGGTTAATTGTTCTCACCCTTAGGAAGTCTATCCTTAGTTCTAAGTTGCTTCTCTCCTTGATTAGTTTCCATCCATTGCTTCTTGTCCTGCCTTCAGGTGCTTTGGAGAATAGGTTGACCCTTTCTTCTTTGTGGCAGCCCCTGAGATATTGGAATGCTGCTGTCTAAGTTGTCCATTCCTTTTAATGTGTTCTTTTTTGTTAAAATATTAAAGTAAAGGTTCCCCCACACATATGTGCTAGTCGTTCCTGACTCTAGTGGGCGGTGCTCATATCCGATTCTAAGCCGAAGAGCCAGCAGTGTCCGAAGACGTCTCTGTGGTCATGTGACCAGCATGACTAAATGCCGAAGGCGCATGGAGCACTGTTACCTTCCCATCAAAGTGGCCCCTATTTTTCTACTTGCAATTTTTATGTGCTTTCGAAGTGCTAGGTCGGCAGAAGCTGGGACAAGTAATGGGAGCTCACTCTGTTATGTGACGCTGGGGATTCGAACCACTGAATTGCCAATCTTTTGATCGACAAGCTCAACGTCTTAACCACTGAGCATCCCTTTAAATATTAGGCAACCTTATATTGTGATCCTTGACTCAAAAAGCCATATCTATGTTAAATGATTATTACAGAGGCAAATTATTTTTAAACTGTGGGCAGTTTTATTAGTTATAGTATGGAAGTGAATTTTATTAGGAAACAAAAGTGTGTGTGAATGACATAATAACTAGTTATTTTATTTTATTTTTCTAATCATACAATATGAAAGAGAGAAAAAAACTGAAAGTGTATTGTTCAATCATATGGAAGGTTTTAGAAATTTGTTTTGTTTCATCATGTTTAAGAGTTAGGAATAATCTGAAGCTGTATTAGACCCATCTGGCTCTTCAGGAAAATCCCACTTAATTGCTCTTTTGCCAAAAATGTTATATCACTTCCTGGGAATGCAAATAATATAAAACATATGGAAAGCACTGGAGAAGGTCCACAGTGAATTCAAAGATTTTTTTTTTTTTAAGATGGAACCATTTTTCATAAGAAACAGTAAGCCATGCTATCCTACAGGGTTGAGAATTAACAAAGTATTTCGGTGCTCCACCCTGAACCTTAAGTCTTATGGAGCTTGTCAGAAGAAGTCAACAATCCTTTTCCAGTTTTTTTTTTAAACTGCCCTTTTTTTTTTCTTTGAAAACTGACTTTTTTTTAACTGATATTTGTTTTTCAGTAGAATTAGAAACTTTTAATTAAAACTTTTTAATTATTTACCTTAGTACAGGGTACTAAGGGGCTCTGGAGCTGCATATGGCACTTTCATCCCTCTGTTGTGGCTCCCTGTCAGCAGTTGGCGCCACAATTTTGAGAGGACCTTCCGGTTGGGGGCGGGGGGAGAGCATGGCGTGCCAGGAGGAGGCTCTATGACAAGCAGCAGTTTTCTGGTCAGCTCCACAATTGGCAGGACTTTCAGTTAGGAGAGGTAGAGGAAATAGGATGCCAGACTAGGAGAAGACTCTATGGTGGGGGAACCGGACTTCCAATCAGCTCCAGAATTGAACAGGATGCTTCTGGTTAGGACCTTTGTGGCTCCCTGTGTTTTCTTTTCTATGGGGAATGGGTCCAAATGGCTCTTTAAGCATTTAAAATTGCTGATCCCTGCCTTAGTATAAATGTTTGTACAAGTAATCCTGGACTTGCAACATTTTATTTAGTGATCATTCAAAATTACAACGGCGCTGAAAAATGCTGATTCTAGCCTAATTTCGGCGTGAATTTTATTTGAGTTAGTTCTTCCAATACTTCTAGATCAGATCGGTAGAAATTTTGCTGTCATGAATGCTGCAGGTCAGTTGCTGTATGGATTAAAGTGTTTTTTTTTTTAAATAAATTTTTTATTTTCAAACAAACATAAACACACAAAACATATAACATAAAAACCTCTTCAACTACATACAGTGTGTCGATTGGTTATAACATCTTTCTGGGTCCTTTCCATCACTTGAGCTTTATCAAAAGTCACATATTGTCAATCAAATATCTTTGTATACATTATTATTGAACTTCATTTGTTTAATTATCACTATTGTTTCACCATTTTAAACAAGGTATTCTAAATATGTATCCATTTGTGCTATAATGATTCATTATATCATCTTAAATATATCCAATAATAAAGAATTTTTTGTATCCAATTCTAAATCATTCTATTATTTTAGCATTAATAACGTTCTCTTATAATTTTCAATTCCATGTTTTTTCCGTTATTAGAATCATCAATCTAAGATACATTTATACAAATTATTAGAATTGTTAAACATCCATTAAGCATAGCTATTATTACATCCTTTCAACATAAGGCATATTAAATTTGAGGTAGATTTATATTATGGCATTTCACTACATCATCCTGAAATCATCCAATGATATTTACATCTTTATATTCAATTCTATACAGAAATATTTATCTGTATAAAAAGGCTTTTCAACATCATCTCCATCATTCTCACTTACAATTTATATAGAATTTGATATTATCAATCTAGTATATATGAATGCTTTATTATCATTATTAATCATTTATTTGACTATAGCTATTACTACTTTATCTTATACCTAGTACTCAAAGTTTAACTACATTTACCTAAATTTTTGATTAAAGTGTTTTTTTATCTGTCCAAATGCTGTTTGAACAAGCAGACCTTGGAGATGGCATTTCTGATTTCAGAAAACATCTCTCTTCAATAATCCTGCTGAAATTTCAGAAATTGGCTGGAACTACTGGCAAATATACAGACAGTTGATCAAGATGATGTGGTCAGAGTTCTGTTCGGTTTCTTGGTTTTTAATGCAAGTAATAGTTTCCAGGTGATATTTCCACATGAGCTATGAAACAGGGCAGGAATATGCTACTGAAATGCAATGGCCTTCCGAAAGTCTGTTAAGACCTGGCTGTTCCGGCAGGCCTGGGGTTGCTGATCTCTGATTGAGCTTCAGCCCCATTAACATCGAGTGCATGTTGTGTCCCTTTTTAATCCGTTGTTTTGTATTTTAACTTTTTTAGTATTTGTTTTTAAACTGTTTTTATGTAAGCCGCCCGGAGTCCTTCAGGATTGGGCGGCGTACAAATCTATTAAAACTTAAACTTAATGTGACAGTTTGTACATGCCTAATACTGCTGATAATAATAGAATACGGTACACATATTTTTGTATATTTGATAATTAAGTAATATTGGGTTGCTTGGACTGATGTCACATTGTTTGAAGAATGTATGAGACAATGCTCTGTGCGTTGCATGTTGGCAACCCAAATAAAATTGACGAAAGGCTTGTCTGTATGTATTTGTATTTGCAAAACTGCATTCAGTTTTGGTCACCACGATGTAGAAAAGATGCGAAGACTCCAGAAAGAGTGCAGAGAAGAGCAACAAAGGGGATTAGGGGACTGGAGACTAAAACATATGAAGAACGGTTGCAGGAACTGGGGATGTCTAGTTTAATAGAAAGAAGGACTATGGGAGACATGATAGCAGTGTTCCAATATCTCAGGGGTTGCCACAGAGAAGATTTGGGAGTCCAACTATTCTCCAAGGCACCTGAGGGTAGAACAAGAAGCAATGGGTGGAAACTAATCAAGGAGAGAAACAACTTAGGACTGAGGAGAAATTTCCTGACAGAACAATTAATCAGTGGAACAGCTTGCCTCCAGAAGTTATGAATGCCCCAACACTGGAAGTCTTTAAGAAGATGTTGGATAGCCATTTGTCTATTTGTATAGGGTTTCCTTCCTAGGCAGGGGGTTGGACTAGAAGACCTCCAAGGTCCCTTCCAACCCTGCTATTGTGTTGTATTGTCTCAACTCAAGGAGCTTTGTAAGAATGTGTGTTGTCCTCAAGCCACCCAGGCTGCTGCAGAGGGAACTTCAAACCATCCTTCTCACTTCATCTTAAGAGCAGTGTTTCCCAATTTCTGCTGCATAGTGCTATTGTGTGGCCCAGCTGCTACACTTCATTTTCTTCTTGGCACTCTATATTTTAAGCAAGTGAATTATGAAATCCCTCTTCCACGTCAAGTAATAGGAATATTGCAAAACCATGGGTGGTTTCTTTTCTATCCAGAAAGGAATAGACAGGTGTCAATTATAACGGGGTTTGTACAAGAGGTATATTGATGGGAACCACATGGTCTTAAAGGCCAATCCATGGAAGGAAAGTAAGTGGTCCTTGCTTTCCAAGCATTGGGGGAGAGGGTTAAAGATATGGCAGTTCACCAATGCAATCCTAAATTGCATTAACAGAGGGATACAATCAAGATATTACCCTGTTTCCCTGAAAATAAGACGTCTCTGGATAATAAGCATCAGGCTCTTCTCCAGTAAGTCCTACCTTCTCATTAGGTGGCCAAAATAATTGAGTTTCATCTTCAAGATCTGGCCTTCTGAAGAGCATTCAGGGTGGATCTCCTCTAGGACTGATTGGTTTGATTGCCTTCAGTTTGATCATTCAGCAATAGAGCAGATTAATTTCTGATTCAGTTGTGGTACATCGACAAGTACAACAACAATTTTTCTGTTTGTAATGATGAAAATATGCAGAGCTACATGGTCTGTTTTCCCAGTGGTGGGAACTCTTGCTTCACTCCATTTCCTGCCTGCTGGACTTCAGCTGGTGTAACATTCTGTGCACGGGTCCCTAGAGGAAAAAGATATCTTAATGGCTTCCCGGGTCCCCCTTCGAGGCAACCACTTAATGTTTAAAAATTTTTGATATACATCCAGACAGTGTATGCCATCCTGTTGATTCCAAGCTAAAACGTTAGATTGATCCAAGCTGTTTTGACTCTTCATGCATCTTTGTAGCTAATAGTCCATCATGCACTGAACACTACAATACCCCAGCTGAAGGGACTTTAAGTGAAATTGAAAAGTTATTTTTTTAACTTTTAAAAGATAGGGTTAGAGAGGGTTAAAGATATGGCAGTTTACCAATGCAATCCTAAATTGCATCAACAGAGGGATACAATCAAGATCAAGTGAGGTACTATTCTGTTTTCCCTGAAAATAAGACCTCCCCGGATAATAAGCTCAATCGGGCTTTTGAGTGCATGTGCTAAAATAAGCCCTCCCCTGAAAATATTGCAACAGAGCAGCAGCCACGAGGTGACCATGCTCACCGCCTCCTGCACCTAAAAAATAATAAGACATCCCTGAAAATAAGGCCAAGGGCTTATTTCAGGGGTCAAAAGAAAATAAGACCCTGTCTTATTTTCGAGGAAACATGGTAATAACACTTTATAAAGCCTTATTAAGATCATACCTAGAACACTGCATCCCGTTTGGGTCGCCACGCTATAAAAAGATGCTGAGACTCTAGAAATAGTGCGGAGAAGAGCAACCAAGATGATTAGGGGGCTGGAGGATAAAACATACAATGAGTGATTGCAATGATTAGTCTAGTGAAGAGAAGGACCAGGGAAGACATTATAACAAGTCTTCCAATATCTGAGGGTCTGCCACAGAGAGGAGTGGGTCAAGCTATTTTCTAAAGCACCCAAAGGCCAGATAAGGAATAATGGATGAAAATTGATCAAGGAGAGATTCAGCCTGGAAATAGGGAGAATTTTTCTGATACTGAGAGCAATCAACCAATGGAACAGAAGTTGCCTTCAGATGTTGTGGGAGCTTCATCACTGGAAGCTTTCAAGAAGAGACTGGACTGCCCTGTGTCAGAAATGGTGTAGGGTCTCCTGCTTGGGCAGGAGGTTGGACTAGATGACCTACAACAGTGGTGGGATTCAAAAATTTTACTACCATTTTTGTGGGCATGGCATGGCTTGGTGGACATGGCTTGGTGGGTGTGGCAGGGGGAGGATACTGTAAAATCTCCCATCCCACCCTACTCCAAGGGAAGATTACTACAAAATCCCCATTCCCTCCTGATCAGCTGAGACTCAGGAGGCAGAGAATAGATGGGGAGGGGAGCAGTCAGAGGTGGTATTTACTGGTTCTCTAAACTACTCAGAACTTCCGCTACTGGTTCTCCAGAACTGGTTAGAACCTGCTGAATACCACCTCTGATCTACAAGGTCCCTTCCAACTATGTTAAGCTGTTAAGCTGTCAAGATATGTTAATTCATAGTGTGCATTTGCCAAATCTGAAAAACATATTAAAATGCAATAGCAGTTTTTAAAACTGGCTTTATTAGTCCTTTTCAGTAGAGGAAACAAGAGCTCAGAGCTGTTATGTAAAAGAGCCTTAAGCTTGTTCTTTTGACTTCCCTTTCTCCCATTATGTTGACTACAGTCCTTCTAATTCCCTGTAGAATTGAATTATGGGGGATATGTAATATAGCTGGAAGATCCGTAGAATAGGGATACCAGTCAAAGCTATTGAGAAGTAAATTGCAGCAAATGTCAAGTAAGTAGAGAACAAATGTCAAATATCACAAGCTGCAGAGAAAGCAAATTTTCAACTTAAAAACAACATGCCAACTCAACACAATTTAGAATCAGAATCTAAGGCCACTTCTAAGGATGTATCTAAGAATAGTTCCTAAAATGTGTGCTACCAGTGTCTAGGAATGTTTTAATCTTTTCATTTTTAAATGTGAAGTTATGCTCTTAGTTCAAGATGGATTACTGGGTTCCTGGGAAATTATATACACTTAATGCAAAGAGATCTCACTAATATGTAGAATCTTAAAAATAATAAGAAAACATTGATTAAAAATGTTAAATAAGGAGGCACAAAATTATGAAAATGTAACAATTTTATTTTATTTTCCAGGCTGTGCCAATTTTTACAGAAAAGTTGAAGGCTGGTGAGTAGCTAAAAGCATATTTCTTTTGCTGTTCTTCAACTGATTTTGTGCACTATTACTTTACATATCTGTAAAGAAACAAGCAGGCTTGAACTACAGTTTCAGCAGAAGGTGCAAATTATGATCTTAACAAATATTAAGTGCTTGCTGTTAATAATCTGTGTTTTCACTCCACTGCAGAAAACAGTGGTAAACATTGTTGGTAAAGATTTTCACAAAGTTGAAAGATCAGTCCTGTGAAAAACTAAATTGGGCCTCAAGCGATATGGCCAATGATCAGTCAGAAAGACAAATTCTGATATAATAGGCTGGGATCTTGCTTTCTTAACCCTCAATAACAAAGAAATAATTGTCTTCTGGATCATTTAATTGTTGGTACTTTTGTCTAGAAAGCACGTAATAGCAATTTGGAACCCATATGCAGATAGCTAAATGGCTTTTGATGGATCATCATGCATTCTGCACATAGTTGGAAATTACACTTTAAAGCCTCTTCATTCTTGCAAAATATCCTAAATTATCTCTTTCACTAAGAATTTAGTGTGACTTTATTATAATAAGTGGCTTTTAAAAAATTATTATCCAGTTTGATAGCATTTTAGATTGCGGCTTTATAACATTTTTCTGAGTTCAAATCAATTGATTTTGCTACTTTAATAAAGAGTTGATTGTGCTGAAGAAGGAATAGAACTATATTTTTGATTCTAGATGCCTTAAATACTTTTTCTTTCTAGCATCTGTTGACTGAGCAAAGGGATTAAAAGTAACTGACTGAAGTTGTTGTCAACTCTTAATGATCCCATCCATACATTTTACTCATGGTGATCTATTTTTGACCTGGTTTTCAGAGCTTCCAATAGTGCATTCATTACCAATATAACTGAGTTCCTCCACCTTGCTGTTTTTTTAAAAATACCTTATTGAAAAGATATATTAGGTTAACAATTACAAACAAAGTCAAAGAAAAATCAATAGCAAATCTTAACTTACTTAACAAACTATGGCAGTAATATATTTACAGTAATATTATAATAATACAAAAAGAAAAGAAAATGAGCTTTAACTAAATTTCTTCTTACATTAGCCTATTTACAATTTTTTTCCATATTATATCCATAATTCTATAGCATCTGATACTTATCCTCTTGATTCCATTTTTCCTAGCAGTGGTGGGATTCAAATACTTTAACAACTGGTTCTCTGCCCTAATGACCAGCTGGGTAGGCGGGGCTCAGTGGTCATGTGACTGGGTGGGTGTGCCTAATTCAACATCACTCAGGTTGATGAGCGCTTCGCCTTAGCTGTTACTACATAATAAGGGTTAACTGGAGAGGCAGTTTCTGTAAGCAGGGCAATAAAGATTAGGCTAGAAGCAACACCAGAATACTCAAAGCAAATTATTCAAAGCTCAAAAAATAGCTATATCTGGAACTGTTTTATCCAACATTATATTCATTTGAGGGTGTTCTTTAATTAAGGGCTTGTTAGTGGGTTTCATCCTGCTTGGTTTTGACTTAAAGGTGATAACAGTAGTAGAGAGTGGAATCCAGAGGAGCCCAATTTCTTTACACTTTCCCAGGTGCGTTGTGGGAAATTTAGCTGGTGGTGCTAATTGGAATGTTGAAAACCTATGAAAGGGAAAGAGATAATCCCTGAACATAGGCTTTTTACACACACACACACAGAGAGAGAGACAGACAGAAACATACAGAAGGGTGCTTCAAAATTTTTAGCAAGGGGTTCTCTGCCTGGTTTCTGGGTGGGCATGGCCATGGGTGGGCCATGCCTAGTCTGCCTCCTGCACCACAGGGGGGGTTCACCCTCCCCGGGCTCCAGAGGCTTCCCTCGAACCTCTGGGAGGGCGAAAACAGCCTCCCCAGGCTCCGGAGGCCCCCTGGAGCCCAGAAATTTGCCCGCTTCTAGCCTTCCAGAACTTCTGGTAGGCATGTTTTTCACCCTCCCCGGGCCTCCGTGCACGCCCTTTACTTACCTGCATCCAGAATGGGCCGTGTGGGGACTCTTGGGAGGGGCAGGATGGGATGGGCTGGACCAGGATTTGGGGGTTCTCTGAATCTTAGCTAGAGGTTCTTCCGAACCCCTGTGAACCCCCAGCAGCCCACCCCTGTAATGTATGTTTGTTTGTGTGTGTGTATTTGTGTGTGTGTGTGTATTATATATATTAAAATTACTGAGCCTTGAATTATTGTATATACATATGTACTTTTATTTTTAATAACACAGTGAATTCTATTTGAAAGAAATTACTGGAATGAAGGACATGATTATTTTTATAAATGTTGTTACGCTATACAAAAATTAAGGAAGTCAACTACTATTAGATTTAAAAATCTATGGGAATAGTTTCTCCGCTAAATTAAAAATTACAGTTTATGCAAGCCAAGTTGGATGACTTGATTCTAAGAAATTGAATTCAACATCTGGAAAATCTCCTATTACATCTGTGTTTGATTTTTTTGTTGTTGTTTTTGCTTTCTCCACCAGTTCCAATCATTCTTTTTACCTTTATCCTGTTTTCTTAACAGAAAAAAAAACATTTTGTTGCTGAGATACACTCGTCTAATGCTACTAAATATAGCAGAATCATTTCATTTCCTGGGATTCTGTTATTTAACTCTCCTAGCTGATATTTAAATCCATTTAGGGAGAGATGCCGCTTCCTTCCCTTTCCAGAAATAGAAGAGCATATTTTAAGATCTTGAAATGCAAAATGAAATAAATTAATGTATACTAATTGTCCCAATAAGAGCAAATATTCTTACACATTTATAAATAATAGTCGTTTGGCCAGGTAGTTTTCAGGTTCCCAAGTAATTTGAGGGATTGAAAGAGTTAAAGGTGACAGATTATGGACCTGTTCTATTTAAGAATGGTCTTAACACTTGAAATGTCTACTTGATAAAATTATTTTTGTGAGAATATACAATGTAGTTTATCTCAAGCTAGAAAATAATGTATCTCATACATGATTTCAGGGGAATAGATTAGGGGACTGGGGGCTAAAACATATGAAGAACGGTTGCAGGAACTGGGTGTGTCTAGTTTTATGAAAAGAAAGACTAGGGGAGACATGATAGCAGTGTTCCAATATCTGAGGGGTTGCCACAAATAAAAGGGTCAAACTATTCTCCAAAGCACCCGAGGGCGGGTCAAGAAGCAATGGGTGGAAACTAATCAAGGAGAGAAGCAACCTAGAACTAAGAAGAAATTTACTGACATTTAGAACAATTAACCAGTGGATCAACTTGCCTCCAGAAGTTGTGAATTCTCCAACACTGGAAGTTTTTAAGAAGAGATTGGATAACCATTTGTCTGAAATGGTATAGAGTTTCCTGCCTGAGCAGGGGGTTGGAATAGAAGACCTCCAAGGTCCCTTCCAACTCTGTTATTTTATTCTATACTTGGAAATACTTAAAGAAAACAATTCCAACCCAGAATTGTGTAATTTCTAATTCTCTAAACAAGAAATCCCTTCTGCTTGTCTATTTTTTTTCTTTGTTTTGCTTTATCAGAACTAAGTGGTGGTTTTGTTTTGGCTTGAGAGAGACCAGGTGGCTGTCTCACCTGGATCGTATACTGTACAGCTTCTATTTTTCCTTCTATTGTGCATTTAATGAAGGAAAAGGAAACACAGCACTCGTCCAAAACACCAGCTGAGCCCATCAATTGCTCAGCAATTATAGAAAAGTGCATAAAGCATGGCTGCCCTCAACAGTTGCAGATGTCTTAATGCAATCTCCAGAAGCATTTTGGTTACTGGATGAATTTCAAAGACTTAAAATAGCTCTATGAAGCATGATGACTAGATGATATTCATAAACCACCAATCTCATCTAGGTTGCGTTGATCTTTCAGAAACTGTCCACATCAGCACTATATATTTCAGATGATTTATTCAATTTTAGCACAATTGCATTATCTGAATTAACTACCCAAACGAGCTTAGATGAATCTTTGCTGATTATGGCTCCTAAGGCTAGAGAGATGTAGCTGGACGCCACAAATATACCATTTATGATACCGTGAGAGATTCTCCCTGCTTCTATTTTCCTAAAAATTCTATCGAGCCAAGATAACTCAAGTTAATCGATATAAAGCTTTGTTCAAGCTCTTTTATGGCTGAACAAGAGTTTAAATCTTCCCACCAATAAAGGTGCAACATCCCAAATGATTCCCAGAGTGAAAAGGTGAGAAAAATGATATTCAAAATTAGATTAAGGGTAGCAAAAGGTAGCATTCATTCATAAAAAAGGGAAAATGTATGAAGGCCAACGGGTCAAATAGTAAGACTGATCATATGCTATTCTTTATCACATTCCCATTTTTTCATATGCCAAAAATTATGTATTTGGTGAATATACTATATATGAATTATTAGTATTAGTTAGTATTATTATTATCAGTATTAATGGACTTTTGTCCGATTCCTGAATTTCCTTTTCTATTCTGCTTTTTACATTTCATTATTTTATTCAATTGTTTTCCTGTTCCCAGGTTGTTGTTGTTGTTAGTTGCAAAGTTACGTCCGACCCATTCTGACCCCATGGACAACGTTCCTCCAGGCCTTCCTGTCCTCTACCATCCTCTGGAGTCCACTTAAGCTCACACACCTACTGCTTCAATGATTCCATCCAGCCCCCACATTCTCTGTCGTCCCCTTCTTCTTTTGCCCTCCCAGCATGAAGCTCTTCTCCAGGGAGTCCGTCTTCCTTCTCATTAGGTGGCCAAAGTCTTTGAGTTTCATCTTCAGGATCTGGCCTTCTAAAGAGCAGCCAGGGTTGATCTCCTCTAGGACTGACCGGTTTAATCACCTTGCCGTCCAAGGGACTCAACAGGAGTCTTCTCCAGCACAGAGTTCAAAGGCCTCGATTATTGGGTGCTCAGCCTTTCTTACAGTCCAATCTTGACAACCAAGTATTCTCAGGTATCCACTACAAAATATTTTTTCCCACCAGAACATGGATTTACCTCTTGTTTTTCTTCCCCTCCTCATTAATTCCTATTCTTAGTCTCTTTTTAATTAATTTATTAATTAATTTATTCGTGTTTTGTATTTCTTGACCATCCAATCTCCCTCAAAGTTAAACACTTCTTCTTCTTAGAGATGGATATCCCAAAATATCTGGGAACACTTATCATTTATCCTCACCTTGCAACTCCATTAGCCGTCATATGGTTAAGCTGGATGTATATTTAGCTCTTTCGGTATTTCTGGTGAACCGATCTCATCTACCTTTAAATAATTTATGTTGCTGTTATCCAAATCCTTTCTGCCCCCCTGACTTCTCTGTAGTACTGAAGAGCCTAAAACTGTATGATGAGGTAGGAATCCATCTATGTTTAGTAACTTGGTATCCTCTGGATGTTGAGCGTAAGGTTAGGGTTATATCTTTTACCTATCCTTGAATAAACTTTGGGATATCTGTAAGAGCTGAGGTGGCGCAGTGGTTAGGGTGCAGTACTGCAGGCCAGTTCAGCTGACTGTGATCTGCAGTTCAGCGGTTGAAATCTCACCGGCTCAAGGTCGACTCAGCCTTCCATCCTTCCGAGGTGGGTGAAATGAGGACCCAGACTGTGGGGGCAAGTTGCTGACTCAATTTGCTAAAAAAATAATAATTGTAAACCACTTAGAGAGGGCTGAAAGCCCTATTAAGTGGTATAGAAGTCTAATTAATAAATAAATAATAAATAATAAAGTAAAAAACGATGATACAAAGCAATGTTTATGGTCAAGTATGAATCATACTGGGAAATTCGGGGAGCTGCAGTCCACACATCTCAAAGTTGCAGAACACCGAAATATACAATTAGTGCTAGTAAGAAATATTATGCTTTTCAAGAATCTTTACTTGGTTAACCTCTGAATTTATTTATACTATCCTGTCATAAACGGAAGTACAACTTGAAAACTACTGTAACTTAGTACTATACTTGACAGAATAAGATTAAGAACTTTGCTTCTTTGGGCTGAACCTTTTATTACTGAGAAGAATGCAAACAATGGTAAAGATGTGGAACTTGGTCAAATTACAAGAGGTGGGATGTGGATTGTAAGGAATGGGAAGAATCCAGGGCAGAGTTTGCTTATATCATGATGTATTCTACAACTCCTCTACCAGTGGGATGCAGTTCGTTGTAAACCTTTCATCTTTCAGGTTTAAATAATTGAATCTTTCATTTATGTAAATATAGCATTTATATTGACAGACCTCAATACTGACAATTTCAATAAGTGACAATACTGAATATTGACAGACTTAAACACTGGGCCCTAGCTAACAAAATGAAATTCGACATAGGTAAAAGTTTTCCACATAGGCAAGAAAAAAACAAATGTACATGTACAGATTAGGGGAAAGTTGGTTCAATAGCAGTAATTGTAAGAGGGATCTTGGAGTCGGTTAAATATGAGTTAGGAGTGTGCGGCGGCAGCCAAAAAAAGCCAATGTAATCCTAGACTGCATAAATGGAGAAATAGAATCAATTCTAGATAGAAGTTCTAATATCTCTTTTCAAAGTCTTAGTAAGACCACACTTAGAATACTGCATCAAGTTAGGCCCAGGACACCTGTGAGACCACCTACTGCCACCGGTAGCCTCCCACCGTCCAGGGTGATCCCACAGAGTTGGCCTCCTCAGGGTGCTGTCGGCCAGACAGTGTCAGCTAGCGACCCCCAGGGGGAGAACCTTCTCTGTGGGAGCACCTTCCCTCTGGAATGAGCTGTCCACGGAGCTTTGTATAATCCCCGACCTCCGGTCCTTCCGACGCGCCCTAAATAGTTGGCTTTTCCAGCAAGCCGGCCTGGCCTGAACAAAATAAATTAAATTATTGATTATTGTTAAGAGCCGAGGTGGCACAGTGGTTAGGGTGCAGTACTGCAGGCCACTTCAGCTGACTGTTATCTGCAGTTCAGCGGTTCTAATCTCACCGGCTCAAGGTTGACTCAGCCTTCCATCCTTCCGAGGTGGGTGAAATGAGGACCCAGACTGTTGGGGGCGATATGCTGACTCTGTACACCGCTTAGAGAGGGCTGAAAGCCCTATGAAGCGATATATAAGTCTAACTGCTATTGCTATTAATTTTAATTATTTTTTTAAAAAAAATGTTATTGTTAATCTTAATTGGGTTTGTTTTTGGGATATTCTATTTTTTTTTAACTTTTGTAATATGTGGGGGGGGTTAATGTTGTACGCCGCCCTGAGTCCTTGGGAGAAGGGCGGCATATAAATCCAATAAACCAAACCAAACCAAGTTCTGGTTGACACAATATAAAAAAGATTTGAGACTCTGCTGAGAAGAGCAACAAGAAAGATTAGGAGGCTGAAAGCTAAAACATACGAAAAATGGATACAGGAATTGAGTTATGTCTAGTCTAATGAAAACAAAGACTAGGGGAGTAATGATAGCAGTATTCTAATATTTGAGGGGATCCTACAAAGATCACACTATTTTCCCAAACACTAGAAGGCAAGACAAGAAACAATGGATAGAAATTATTCAAGGAGAAAAGCAAGCTAGAATTAAGGAGAAATTTCCCAATGGTGAGAACCATCAACCATGGAACAACTTGCCTTCAAAAGTTATGGGTGCTCCATCACTGGTTTAGGTTTAGTTTTAGGTTTAGGTTTATTCGATTTATATGCCTCACTGGAGGCTTTCAAAAAGAGACTAGACAACCATTTATCTGAAATGGTATAGGGTCTCCTGCTCAAGCAGGGGGTTTGATTAGAAAACCTCCAAGGTTCCTTCCAACTCTATTATTCTATGTCTTATGTTCTATAAGTGAATATAAATCAATATTCATAGACTATATTAGAAAAGCTTAATTGTTTCCTCTTGTGAGGGCTGAATTTTAGGATAACTTGAAAAATTCTCTAATATGTTTTCATGTGGGAAAAACATGAACTTTTGTGCCTAGATTTTGTATCACAATTGTACATGCAATTTCTACCCCCCTCCCCCGCCCCTATGGAAGCACTGTCAGTGTTTTAAAGTCATAATATCTGAAGCAGCTTGAATTTATCTTCATGGAAACAATGGTTGGATGTATTCCATGAATGTTTGGTACATCATTGTTCACAGGGGCTTTATTGTGGGTTGCATAAGTATGTTTTTAGCTAATGTGATAATTGTTGTTAGTCATTTTGGGATAATTGTGTCTGACTTTTAATGATTCAGCTTTGACCCTTGCTGGAATCAACTGACATGAAAATTGGAAAAAAAACATATTGTTTATCTTTAACACAAGTTTCTGGAACTTGTAATTTCTAAGCAGTTATTACAAAATTTTGTTGAAAAAACTGGAAGGGTAAAAGACTAATAACAAAATATCTTATGTTTATCTTATATGTTCATCTTATGTTCATCTTGGAGGTCTTCTAGTCCAACCCCCTGCTCAAGCAGGAGACCCTAAACCAGTGATGGTGAACCTTTTTTGGCTCACATGCCAAAAGCGGGGGAGAACAGGGAGGGTCATGCGTGGATGTGCCACACCCATAATGCTATGTGCACAACACCAGCGCACATGCACGCACAACCAGCGCTGCCCTGTTTTTGGCGTGCTTTTTTCGCTCTCCCCAAGTTCCAGAGGCTTTATAGCAGACTGGGGAGGGCGAAAACAGCCTCCCCCCTGGAGGCCCTCTGGAGGCTTCAGAAGCTTCCCTGAAGCCTCCGGAGGGTGAAAAACTGGAAGTTCAGGAACTGGTTTTTCACACTCTGGAGGCCTCAAGGAAGGCCTCCAGAATGGCCTCAAAAGAAGGCCAAAGTCCGCTAGCCAGCTGACAGGGCAACGGCTCGCGTGCCCTGACAAATGGCTCCGCATGTCACTTGTGGCACACGTGCCATAGGTTCACCATCACGGCCAGAGACCTAATTGCCAAGAGCAGAGCAAGGCCAAACTTAGCACAGAGTCAAACAGAACTTTTCAAAGCTTGAACTGAGCAGATGAACTACCGTATTTTTTGGAGTATAAGACGCACTGGAGTATAAGACACACCAATGTTTTGAAGAAGCAAATTTTTAAAAAAAGGTTTTTGCACTCTGCAAATCTCTCATTTTTTGTGAAAATTGGCCCTTTTTCCAAAAAAAGGCATGAATAGCCTTTAGGGGGCTTGCAGAGTGATCCAGGGGGGTGCCCCCCCCAAAATGAGCAAAAAATGCCCCTTTGTTTGCAAAAATGGACCCATTTTTGTCAAACAAAATTGCATGCCTAGCCTTGGGAGGCTTATAGAGTTCTCCTGGGGGGATAGGGGGAGGGGGCAAAATTGAGCAAAAACAGCCTGTTTTTCAGTTTTCCCTCTCCAGCCCCCAGGAGCTCTCTGAAAGCCTTCTACAGGCTCTGCATGGTCATTTTGGTGAAGGGGGCAGGGCTTTGGGAAGCAAAATATGCTGTATTCAGTGTATAAGACACACCCAGATTTTCAGCCTTTTTTTTTGAGAGAGAGAAAAAGGTATGTCTTATACTCCGAAAAAATTGGTAATTGCTTCCTGCAAAAGCTCACATCCCGTTCGCTCCTCTCTTATGTCTTATGGGAGGGGCCAATCATCTCCAAGCCTTACTACCAAGTCAACCCTGTTTTCTTAATTGTTCTTGCCTTCTGGCAGCTTTGCGTATGCGCACACTGGGAACAGGCTCCTGCTGTTCTCCTGCTTCACTGATGTCAGACTATCAGACTCCGGAGGCTCTGGAGGCAGCAAATAACTACCAGATGGCCTTGGCCCTCTCTCTGCCTCCGATGCAGAGCCCTCGTCCGAGCCTTCCCCAGACTCCAGGGCTGTCCCATATTCCTCCCCAACTTCCTAATTGGCTGACTCTGCTGTTAGCTCTGCAGGCGCCGGTGGACCACAACAGTAAGCAGCTGAGCTTCAAATTGCTGTATTTTGAATGCTGCAAGCTAGCGTGTTACACGCCTGTGCGTGCGATCACCAAACCGGTTGTTAAACTGGCTGCAGCCCACCACTGGGCTTACGGCTGATGGCTTGAAAGCAGCTGGTGAATCCAGGAGCAAAGTCTGCAGATGCAGGCTGGCATTTGATGCCTATTTGATGACATGAAGGTGTAAGTACATAAGATGCCTGTTTTCGACGCAGAGTTGATATCTGACCAGTTTTCGTTTGCGGGTTAGCAGTGCTAGTCTTGCTTAGGTGACCTTCCTCTCACCTTCACCTACGGAGTCACCGTCCTTGTTACTCATTCTGTGTATCAGATTCGGATTCAGGCAGCGATCCAGAAGAACACTTAAGACACAGGCCACATTTTTCTTCCAATGATGTGGATATGGTTGTGGTGGCGGTGATGATTTAAGTAATTGGTGCTCATCTTCCTCCTTGTCAATGTGTTGAATTGACACTATAATGCGCAGTCAATAACCAGCAGTCTCTTCTGCTCCTGCTGCCTTGGCATTTTGGGGAAGAATGTGTACTCATAATGGGATAAAAGCACCACTGGGATTTAGCAGACAAAAGGCAATTTTCTTCCTTGTCCAGGTGGAGCGTATGAAGTGGATTGAGAGAGTGAACTTTTTGCCAAGAGAATTGAGGCTGTCTGAAGACAGCAGAAACTTTGAAAGCAAAAACAAACCACAGCTTATATAACAGGCTTACAGCCCACCACAAGCAACTGCGAAATGGAATAATCTCAGCATTGTTATTTTGCAGGGTAATTAATTGTATTCAACCCTAAATGGACAGATAATCTCTAGTGTTTGCAAGGAAGAGAAATAAAACATCAACTGTGCAACATGGAGAAGGATCTGTGCCATACTCAAAGATTCCCATTCTTGGGAATAGGGACACATTCCTAAAGTGCAGCATGTTGCTGCAAGAACAGGAGAAGAAAAAAATAGAGTAGCATAAACACTTCGCTTCTTTACAAGGGCTTATGAAATTTGGAAGATGAGCCATCTCCAAGGAATGAAGTATTCAAGGTAAAGAGCAAGGAGAAGAGGAAATGGCCTGCTTTGGTTATTCAGAGACATCTGAAAGTATTACAGCAACTATGTTCTCTTTCAGATCAACAGAAAGTATTGGGAAACTGGGTAGTAAATTCACACACAGAGAGAAGGGGAGAACATGAATTTAGCGTGACCTGTCAAAACCGCGCTAGACTAAACCGAGCCCAATTAAACCGCGTCGCTGACGTCATCAACAGGGCGACAACAGCCAGCGCAGAGAAAGAAGGGCGCTTTAAATAGCGCTTTGAAAGCAAGCCGATTCAACTTAAGGTAAGGGTTAGCTTTAGGGTTAGCTTTAGGGTTAGGTAAAGGGTTAGGTTAAGGGTTAGGGTTAGGGTTAGCTTTAGAGTTAGCTTTAGGGTTAGGTTAAGGGTTAGGGTTAGGGTTAGGGTTAGGTTAAGGG
This sequence comes from Thamnophis elegans, assembly GCF_009769535.1. Lineage (NCBI taxonomy): Eukaryota > Metazoa > Chordata > Lepidosauria > Squamata > Natricidae > Thamnophis > Thamnophis elegans. The sequence goes on from NC_045549.1 coordinate 65,241,646, forward strand.
TTAGGGTTAAGTTTAGGGTTAGATTAAGGGTTAGGTTTAGGCTTAGGTTTAGGGTTAGGTTTAAGATTAGGTTTAGGGGGGTTAGGATTAGGTTTAGGAGGGTTAGGTTTAGGTTTAGGGTTTACAGCATACTTCTGTCTCCGCGCTGTTGTCGCCCTGTTGATGACATCAGCGATGCAGTTTAGTCGGGCACGGTTTAGTCGAGCGCGGTTTTGTGGTGGAACCGAATTTAGTCCCTCTCCCTCCATCTCCCTCTCTCTCTCATATGACTTCTATCTCTTTGCTACTGAGTCTAAAATTCCAGATGCATAAAAGTTCTCCTTTCGAAAAAAGCAACCAACTTAAAAATTGAAGGAGGATATCTGAAGACAAAGAAATTGTTTACAACTTGTTCCCTATTTTGCTCCTAATCCCCCACAACCTATATATATATATATATATATATATATATATATATATATATATATATATATATATATATATATATATATATATATATATATATTTGTCCCAGAGCAAGGTCCACTGTCTGTGCAAACATGTTTAGCCCCTCAATGATAAGCAAACCTTTGGTCATTCTAACAGACAATTTGGCTCTGGAATGTGGAAGTCATAATTAGTGCAACATTTGAGTCCTTGGACTGTGTTTAATTGATTGTTAATCATGAGCACATAACCATTGAGCATGTTCAGAAGGAAGCCGAGTGCTTCCTCTTTGCATTAAGGCTATCCCTCTTTACCAAATCCAGGAACCGACTGAAGAATTCCCCATGATATTTGCGCAATAATTTTAGCCCCAACCATCAGAACTTTTCACCAATTCATGCTAAATTAAAGGTACCTGTCTTATACATTATCAAAACTCTGGTGCACTGAGCTCTGAAGCTGGAAAGCACGCTTCCCAATTGTTTCTTTTCTCAGTGTCAGATGGGATGTGGGCCATGAGGTAACAGTGATTGTTGTCTGAATACTCCTGGTTTTATTTTTGCAGATTTTTAATTATTTTTTCCCTTCTACAACACCTTACAGTCATTACATCAACATTGTTATGTCATTATACCTGTACATCAGGGGTGGGTTTCAACCGGTTCGCGGCAGTCCCTGCGAACCGGTTGGTCGCCGAACCCGGAAGTAAGTAACTTCCGGGAACGGCGAAGGGCGCGCCCGCCCGCCCGCGGTCCTTACCCGGTTTTGACAAGTTCTGCGCTTCCATGCATGCGCAGGACGCATACAGCGCCTGCGCGATCGTCCAGGAGCAGCTGGAGCATCACGCAGACGCTAGTACACATGCGTGCACCACGCGCATGCACGAGGACGCCGCCGGCCCCGTTCCAACCGAACCGGTTGGAACGGGGCGAGAAACCCATCCCTGTTGTACATGTATATAATATTTCACTTCTATATTTACACACCTTTATACACAGTTCTATATATATTTATATATAGTTTTTTGGCTTAATTAATTTTATTCTTGTTTTGCAGCCGTTTGTACCAATTGTTCCAAATTTCATAATATTCCGACTCTTCTTTATCTTTTAATTTCAGTGTTAATTTGTCCATCTCTGCACAATCCAAAGGTTTTTTTATCACCAATTCGTCCGAGGGAGTATTATTTTGTTTCCAGCATTGGGCAAATGCTATTCTAGCTGTAGTTAGCAGATGTGTTAATATGTACTTAATTTTCTTTGTATATTTCCCTTTGATTATTCCCAGGAGAAAGATTTCGGGTTTGTATTTTATCTGTTCTCCTGTAATTTCTTGCACCCATTTCCAATACTACCATATAATCGGTCCACAATAACTTTTCGCACGTCACTGAGCTGACATTGCCTATAGAGTTCTCTAGATGGGTCAGCCATTCACTTGGTATTTCTCAAAATAACAGAATAACAGAGTTGGAAGGGACCTTGGAACTCTTCTAGTCAGAGGTGGGTTCCTACCAGTTCGCACCTATTCGGTAGAACCGGTTCGTCAAATCTACCGAACCGGTTAGAAAAGGTTCCACCAGTGGACCCGGAAAGCAGGCCACACCTACAGAAGAGGTTCCCAAAATTTTTGAAACCCACCACTGCCACACAGAGAGAGAGACAGACAGACAGATTGACAGAGAGAGAGAGAGAGAGAGAGAGAGAGAAAGGAAGAAAGAAAGAAAGAAAGAAAGAAAGAAAGAAAGAAAGAAGAAAGAAAAAGAGTGAGAGAGATATGAAAGAAAAAAAGAAAAAAGGGACAGAGAGACAAAAGGAGAGAGAGAGAGAGAGAGAGAGAGAGAGAAAGAAAGAAAGAAAGAGAGAAAACACATGGCCGGCAAGCCACTCCCACCAGGTCACATGGCCGGCAAGCCACTCCCACGAAGGAGGCCACACCCACAGAGTAGGTTCCAAAAATTTTTGAAACCCACCACTGCTTCTAGTCTAACTCCCTGCTCAAGCAAGACAGCGTATATACCAGGACTGTCAAACTCTGGGCCCATGGGCCAGATGTGTCATGCGCTGGCCATGCCCATGCCCGATTTAGCAAAGGGGGGAGAAGGTCCCGATATGCCACATGACACGGCTGTGACTATGTGAGTTTGACACCCCTGCCATATACCATTTCCAACAAATGGTTGTCCAGTCTCATCTTCAAAGCCTACAGTGTTGGAGCACCCACAACCTCTGCGGGCCAGCTGCTTCTCTGGTTGATTGTTCTTACTGTCAGGACGTTTCTCCTTATTTCTAGATTGCTTCTCTCTTTGTTCTGTTTCCGTCCTTGGCTTCTTGTCCTGCTTTCTGGTGGTTTGGAAAATAGGTTGACCCTTCTTTGTGGCAGGCCCGCAAGTAATTGGAACACTGCAGTGGTGGGTTTGGGATCCTGTTCCAACCGGTACGGTTGGAACGGGTCTGGTGGCATCCACATGGACGGGCGCAGCATGCATGCACACACGTGCAGTGCCGCATGTGTCTTAGCACCTCCGTGAGCCTCCGCAATGCTCCAGCTGCTCAGCAGAGCGTTGCGTAGGCACTGTATGTGCCGTGTGTGTGCACAGAAGCGGCAAAGGCTTAAAGACAGGTAAGGAGCTCGGGAGGGCAGGTGGGCCTTCTAGAGCACCGTACCAGAATGGTATCCAGTGCTCCGGGCAGGCTCCAGTACGCCCATACTGGGGTGTACCACCTGTAACCCACCACTGGAACACCGCTATCATGTCACCACTCATTCTTCTTACATGAGCCGAGGTGGCGCAGTGGTTAAATGCAGCACTGCAGGCTACTTCAGCTGACTGCAGTTCTGCAGTTCGGCTGTTCAAATCTCACCGGCTCAGGGTTGACTCAGCCTTCCATCCTTCCGAGGTGGGTAAAATAAGGACCCAGATTGTTGTTGGGGGCAATATGCTGACTCTGTAAACCGCTTAGAGAGGGCTGAAAGCCCTATGAAGCTGTATATAAGTCTAACTGCTATTGCTATTGCTATTCTTTTCACTAGGCTAGACATGCCCAATTCCTGCAACCATTCTTCATTCGTTTTAACCTTCATTTCCCCCCAATCATCTTCTCTGCACTCTTTCTAGAGTCTCTACATCTTTTTTATATTGTCATGACCAAAATTGGGTGTAATATTTCAAGTGTGGTCTTACAAAGGCGTTATAAAGCGACAGTATCACGTTTTGTGATCTTGATTCCATCCCTCTGTTAATGGAGTTTAGGATTGTGGTGGTTTTCTTGGCAGCTGCAGCACACCACTGGCTCATATTTAACTGATTGTCCACTAGGATTCCAAGGTCCTTTTCACAGTTATTGCTGTTGAGGCAAATTTCACCTAATCTGTACCATGGTTTGTACCAGCAGTCACCAAATGGTGGTCCATGGACCACTGGTGGTCCATGAGAAAAATTATTTACATATTTTATATTGCACTAAATCAGGGGCCCACAAACTATGGTTCTTGGACCAGATACATGCAATGAACGTTTGTTTTGCTGCAGAGTCTCCCCCTTCAGGATCTTTTTGTGCGGGTTGGAAGGGGGCAGAAATTCTGATTTGGGGTCTGCTTCAGCCTCCTGGTGTGGTGCTTTGGGTAAAGGCTGGAGAGAAGTGCCACGGGTGGCGAAGAGCTGGTGGGCCTTGTTCCAGTGTGACTGCATCATAGCCTGGAACTGGCTACCATCTCAGCCCGCTGAGCCTCCAGTTGCCGGCACCTGGCCTTGCACTCCTGCAGGTCTTTCCTCTGCTTGGAAAGCCTATGCTTATAGTCCTTCTGCTGAGCCTTCTTCTTGCTCAGATCCAATCTGAACTGAGCCAGTTCTTTTGTCAACTCTTTCTCGTGGTGGCTGCTTAGCTCCAACATCTGCTTCCTGTTGGGGCCCTAAGGAGCCCGGGCGGGGAGGGGAGGAGTGGCTGGCAGGGGAGGGGCGAGTAGAGGGCAGTGAGGCGCCCTTGATGTGAGCGACATCGAGTTGGCCACACCCACCCAGTCACATGACCACTTAGCCAAGCCCACCCAGCTGGTCATTAGGCAGATCATATTAATGGTCCACGGGATTATTTTTTTATTAAAAGTTTTTAAAAAAGGTTTTACAAATATATACCTCCCCTCCCCCCAGCCCACCTCCCCCCCCACAACCTCCCAGAGCAAATACAGGGTATAAACATTTAACAACCATATTCTAAAATAAACTAACAGATTTTAGCATCATCCCTCGCTTGTACTTAAACTCCCCTTTTGTAAAGCTGACTTTAAACAAGTTGTATCCTTCCTTGCTCATTCAGTCAAAAGCTATCTGGAGTTTCTTAGTCCCATATTTATTTTGAATAGAATCAATCCATCTTCACAGGATTTTAAATTATGAATTTAGTGGTCCCTGATGTCCGAAAGGTTGTTGATTCCTGGTTTGTACCATAGTCTGAATAAGCATTGAATATCTATATGTTGGGATATCACCCTGGATATCCATAACTTAAAGCTGTACAGACCAGCTGTCCAGATTCCTGGTGATGCGTCAGCATCTTAGAAATGAAGCATGCATGAAGTACTGCGAATCATTCCATTCTCTCACAGAAGGCGCTGAAGAATGAAGCCCAGCTCTTTTGAGGGTTCATTGATAGCATGTGTGAGGGGGGGAGAGAGAGAGGGGGGAGAAAGGAGAGAGAAATGACGGGAAGCAAAACAAACATGCCATATCAGGAAAAGGCAGCTTTGCAATTTGGGAGTGGGGGCTGGGGTAGCTCTGTGCTTAGTGCCTTTAAAAAAAAAATCATCCAATATCAGTACAGCAAAGGAACGTTGCTTTTTGGGGAAAACGGTTGTGTGTGAATGGAAGAGAATCTAGTGTTTTACTTGACTGGAACCAGCGAGCCTGAATTCAATGGCCAGATTCTCCCTGCTTAGGCTCCAGATCTAAACGAGGAGCTTCGTTGATAAGCCTTTCCAGATGTGACGGGCAGCAGCCCCAGGTTTGGCAGCCTGCCAACAGATTGCCTGCAGTCCCTCTGCTTCCCTGTGTCTGCAGCGAGAAGAGCCGCAATGCTCAGATCTTGAAAGAAAACACAGCTGACGGCAAGCCACAGCTCCCCTGTCATGAACCCACACCTCACACAGAAATTATCCAGGAAGCAACAGCACCGGCAAATGCACCTTCCTGACAAGGCCTGACTGTTTCAGTATTGTGGATGTGAGATTTTTTTCCCCCCTCTGTCTGGCATCATGGATCCCCACGCAGTAAGACCCCCTTTGAGAAGATCCTTCAGCGATCATATCAAGAACTCCACTACTAGAGCCTTGGATACTATCTGGAAGAGCACCAGAGAGCGACGTCTGGCAGGTGAGGAAGAGGTTGGAAACTGGGGTTTATTTTTACCAAGGGAGTTCGTGTCCCTGAGTGATAGTAAGAGATGCAACTGGACAGAAGTGAGAAGATGGTCCTGGGCTGTTTCTCCTTGACCCTCCTGTGTCCAAGCATTCGGGATTGTGGTTTATCTGTGCAAGATTCAATAGTTGTGGGCTTGTTTTTTTAAAAAAAGGCTGTCTTGAAAATAAGAAAAAGTATTAGTAAAGAATTCCACGTCTTATGCCCTCGGATTTTGTCCTAGCATATCTTTTTTTTCATTGCAAGGAAAACAAAGTCCCATGTGCCTTATTGAAATTGCTTGCTTCCTTGGATTGCCTTAAGAATGGTTCTCCGTTGCCAATAGTGATTTAAAGGTCTCTGGGCAGAGTATTTTGAGACTGGGGGCTTAGTTTCCCCCAATGACAAGGCTGCTTTGCAGCCCAAACACATGTCCTCGATGACGCTATCAGACACTTAATAGGCAAATTAAATTGCGTCAACAACCTCTTGACATTGTTGGTGGGATTTGAGACAGAAATCCAGAAGACCAGGAAAGTCAAAAGTTTTCCTTACCTCCTTGCTACTCTCTAGTGATCATCCGGTAGTTTGCAACCCAGATCTAATAACATAACAGATGACATGCTATTTGGATATAGTCTCAAGATTTTTTTATGCAGAAAATCTGAGAAATATTCCTGATACAAGGCAGCAAGTTGAATATTGTAAAGAAAACGTGAACTCTCTTTAATTTCAACCAAACAGGGACAAGTCAACAAGGAGAACTCTTTTTATCGCTGTGCTAGTTTCTTCCTGAACTAAATAGCCTCGATTTTTCTCCTACAAATTGTTTGTAAGTATTCAGTCAGTAAGTAGTATGACTAAATAGTCCTTCCTCCTTCCCTCCCTCCCTCATTCCAAATATTCCAGCATCATTTTAAGCTACTAACTCATTTCCATATTATATTTAAAATGAATGGAAAAAGTTTCCTCTATAGGAACAGTAGATGTATACCAGTGGTGGGTTCCGGATGCCGTTCCAACCAGTACGGTCGGAACGGGCCCAGCGTTGCCCACATGGGCATTCAGTGCGCGCATGCATCGTAGCTGCCAGTGACGCTTCTGCAAGCTTCCATGACGTTCCAGCTGCTCAGTGGAGCGTCGCACAGGCATTGTACGTGTCATGCGTGTGCGCGGAAATGCCGAAGGCTTAAAGGACCGGTACGGAGCTTGGGCAGGTGGGTGGGCCCTCTGGAGCACCATACCGGAACGGTACCTGGTGCTCCAGGCAGCATACGAGGGCGTACCGCCTGCAACCCACTACTGATATATACCAAAAGTCAGTCTGTATAGTAATGTTGGTGAACCTTTTTGGCACCGAGTGCTGAAACGGGAGTGCACATCCAAGAGCACCGCAAACCAGAAGAGCTGTTCCTCGGCGCACATGCTGGGAAGCTGAGGTTTCCAGTGAGCACATGTGTGCCAGTCACCCAGTCTTCCGGTTTCTGGTGCTTATGCAGGCATGAAGACCAGCTGGCTGGCATGTATGCATGCACTGGAAACCAGAAGCTCAGTCTCCTAGCGCATATATGCATGCCTGGGAGCTGCTCTTCTGGTTTCCAGCACTCCTGCGCGCCCCAAGACCAGTTGGTCACTGCGCATGTGCACGTCGGAACCCAGCAATGGCTGGCATGCCCAGAGAGATGACTCTACATGCCACTTCCGGTGCCATAGATTCCCCTTCATGGCTGTATAGAAAAGAGGATAGAACTGGATTGTGAAAATGCATTGAGTAAGAGAGTTCAATGTATTATATTTCTTTTCAGAGACATGGGATTTCTTGCTGGACATCTGCCAAACATTGAAACTTATAAATTGGCAAGGAGGAGATGGCCGAGAAGCCTATGTTTCTTTCGGAGCCATATTTCCTTGGGAGTAATTTACTAGCATGCCATTAGTGGGAAGGGTCAGAAGGAGCTATGAGCAAGGTATCCCTTCTTCTTTTACTATCACTCCCTTTTTTCCCTTTCTTTTTGGCCCCCTCCCTTCTTTTCTTTCCCACCCATCTTGTTTTCAGGGAGGCGTTGTTTACTGTTGCCAAACTTCGGATCTTATTGCTTAGAGAAATTAGCTCTGTAGTTTGTTCCATGTAGCCCACTCTTGTTCTTCTAACATAAATGTTGCTTTCTCTAATCAACTTATACTTCTATGAAGTAGGGTTGGCGGTTTAAGAATTTGTAGCAAAGGAGTCTCCCGATCCTTTCAAATGCAGATCCTTGCGCTGTTAGGGCAGACAGAAACAATGACAGTGAAATGTATATAAATGTATACATATTTTAATTATGTAAATTTGGCCTTCCTCTTGCAGCAGTGATGAAGCAAGCTTTCAACTGTCCTTTCATCTTGGCAAAAAATCTTGTTACCTTGTTTTTTTAATTGTATTGTTTTCATTTATTTTTATTTTGTTTATTAAATTTGTATGCTGTTCCTCTATTGATTTTGCTTCTGGTAAGCTAGGAATTATGCAGATGAGATGGGTGTTCAAACAAATAAAATAAACCATCGTATCATTTTAAGAATTTAAATTCATTGTACCATGTGCAATGACAATAAAGTAAAGTAAACTAATATGGTTTAATTGGTATCAAGAAGCAGGAAAGGTTGAAGTTCCATTTTCACAGATTCTCTAAATTTTGTACAATCTAATACAGGCATGTCCAAAGTCCGGCCCGCGGGCCAATTGCCACCCGTTTTCAAGTTTCAAGTGGCCCACAACCTCTTCTCCCCACCGGCTCAGCCTGTCACTCACCCTCACCTTTCACCGCGCATTAATGTTCATGGTTCAAAGAATGTCAAGCTGAATGGTCGGCCCCACGCATTTTCACTTCACCAAAGCTGGCCCTCCTTGCAAAAAGTTTGGACACCCCTGATCTAATAGCTGATTACTTATATGATCTTTTGGACTGCAGATTCTGGCTTCCCTTGCTATTGTCCACAAGGGAGGGTGGGTGCTGAGAATTCATACCATCCATCTGCAGCTTGCCCACGCTTGGTTTATTGTTGATCAAGATGAAGTGAGGGACGGAGAAGAGGAAGATCTGTCATACCGCTAGTCTAAAAATCTGAGACTTTTGGGAGCTGGGTGGAAAGTAGTTAGATTTTTCTTGCATAAAAATTTTTTATTTTCCATTTTCATAGCATATAATCACATGTATACTATTACATAGTCAATATCATGTTGTATTATTAAGTAATTACATCAATTCATCTTGCCATCAACCACCAAAGGAAAAAAAAACAGTTGTTGACTCTTCTGCTTTCCATACACCATATTTATACCTTATCCGACACTTTCTTCCCCCTCTCTCCTCCCCCTTTCTACATCCTTTCTTCCCTCCATCATTTTCTACTCTACTTCCCCTTCCTTTCTGAAAGTAGTTAGATTTTTGTTGTTATCCAATTTGTCCTGCTGGTTTTGAAAGCTAGACAGGCTGGTCTGAAATGCTTTTACTTGTTTGGCAGTTTATCAATAAACTCAATAAAGCCATGGGATTTCATGGCAGACAAACAGCCAGCTGGGATTTCCGTCTGCTTGCTTCCCTAATATGTTTCATATCGTAGGACATAGAATAACCAAGTTGGACGGGACCTCTTGTCCATCCCGCAGCTCGAGCAGGAGACCCTCTACCATTTCAGACAAATGGCTGTCCAGTCTCTTCTTTAAAAAGCCTCCAGTGATGAAGCAACCACAACTTGTCTATTGTGAGCCGCCCGGAGTCCTTCGGGAGTGGGCGGCATACAAGACAAATCAAATCAAATCAAAAATCAATCAAATCAAACTTCTGAAGGCAACTGTTCCCCCGGTCAATTGTTCTCACTGTTAGGATCTTTCTCCTTAATTCCAGGTTGCTTCTCTCCTTGATTAGTTTCCATCCATGGTAGTTTGTCCTGCCTTCTAGTGCGTTAATAAATATGAAGACCCCCTCTTCTTTGTGGAAAGCCCCTGAAATATTGAAACACTGCTATCATGTCTCCCCTAGTCCTTCTTTTCACTAGACTAGACATACCCAGTTCCTGCAGTACAGTAAACATTGAAGTAATATCCCCAATCTTTAAAACGGCCAGGTTTTCTCCAGAGTCCTTGTGCAAACAGCTCTCTTTCTTCCCTGTATTTCTTTTACCTAAATTCTATCGCTCTTTTCTAAGTATACTTTCCGCTATTTTTTCCTTTGGGTTCTTTACTTAATGTATTCAGTATTTGGATCAGAGGTGGGTTGCTAACCAGTTTACTACCAGTTCACTCATGCACACGCTCACATGCACGCACAAAGCTTCTGCACATGCGCATAACCAGTAGTGGCAGCAGCAGGAGGCTCCTCCCACCCACCCGGACACTTATGCGCATGTGCAGAAGCTTTGTGCATGCATGCGAGCGTGTGCATGAGCGAACCGGTAGTAAACTGGTTAGCAACCCACCACTGGTTTGGAACCTACTATCTTCTAAGTTATGTAGCTCTTCTCTGTTTCGCAGAGAAGAGTAATTAGATCTGTAGCCCAACATATTTTGAAAATATCATATTGGGGTAGTATTTTTTTCTAGGATATCCTTTGCAGATGAATTCTACAGGACAAGAATGAACATTTGTTTATATATGTAAGTTAGTTAGTTAGATACATAGATAGATATAGATATATGTTCTGACTCCCCTCGTCCTACACCAAAGCACGCCAAGACAAAGATACTTCAGGGATTTATTAACACACAGACAGGACCTTGACAGCAATCTAGCACAGACTAACCTTGGCAGCAATCCAGCCTGCCAAGCTAGCCACGAGAGTTCTCCAGTTCTAGTGAATACGTTGACTCCTGCAAAGGGCGTGTGCACAATCCTTCCTTTTATAGTCTTGAGAGGAGCCTAATTACCACCAGCTGAGTGCAATTATCTCCTGTAACTACGTAACTGTTCCTTACGCCTATTAGCTCTCCAATGCCGGGCATCCAGGAACAACTCCCTTGTCTCCTCCCTACTGCTCCAATGCATGACGTCATGATCACACTCCCTTGTCTCTTCCCCACTGTCCAGGGTCCTCCACATCCTCCAGAGCCGAATCATAGGGCCCCTCGCTGTCGGAGTCTGCTGGCAGCTCCAACGGCTCCTGCTGGGCCACAACAGATATAGATATAGTTTTAACAGCAATTATAACAAATTAAAATAGTACAGAGAAAATAAAAAAATAACAGAAAAGGCTAAGTGACAGTAAGAGAAAAAACACAGAAGAAAATATAAAAAGAGAAAGATATAAAGGAATCATTTCCCATATCCTTTATAACAGTTATAAGTACAATGGTATTTTAACCTCTCTCTCCCTAAAGTTACATCATAACACTCTTCTTTCTATAGTCTATCCTGTTCTACCTCAAAATCACTGCCAATTACCTCCAATAGACCGATCAGATCCCACAGATTAGGCCTCCTCCGAATTCCATCTGCTGGCCAATGCCGACTGGCGACTACCCGGAGGAGAGCCTTCTCTGTGGCTTCTCTGACCCTCTGGAACGAGCTCCCCGTGGAGATTTGAACCCTCACCACCCTCCAGGCCTTCCGCAAAGCCCTTAAAACCTGGCTGTTCCGACAGGCCTGGGGCTAAAGAGCTTTTGCCCCCCCCCCCTCGAATGGTATGGTTGTTGTGTGCTTTTAAATTGTGTATTGTTCTGTTCGTCTTTTTATCCCTTATCTGTACCCCCTTCCCGACTTGGATTGTGAGCTGCCCTGAGTCCCCTTCGGGGAAAAGGGCAGCATATAAATGCAATAAATTCAATTCAATTCAATCATTAAATTTATTTATTTGCAAAAATACACTCTCTCAATAAGGGTTTCTAGTCACCAATAAACGTAGACACTGCCCTTTCTCTAATCAAAGTCACGAATAAACGTTTGTAGTAAACATTCTGTCTATGCTCGACTGAGATTCGTTCTTATGACCAGGTTAATGGAATAAAACATGGACCCCAAAGAATAGCAATTTTGCAAACAACGATTAGGTCAATTTTTTGGTTCTGTATCCATCTCGTTGGAGATCTGTCCAGGAGGTGCTTGAGTAAAAGCTATTCACATCTCAGTTTCATTGGCCACTGATGTCAGCAGCTTCTGCCCAACCTCCGCAAACACTCTTACTGCCTCTTCTATAGGCAAATTTTGTACCTTGCTTTTCCTCACTTCTTTGCAGATTGATATGTAAAAGGCATGTGCAATCTGTACCTTTGAACTTTCCACGACATACTTTTAAAACAAGGTAGGTGTTATCAAAGCAAAACAAGTGTCAATGTCTACATATTTCTTCTTTCCCTTCTTCTTCTTCTTTTTTTTTTTAAAAAAAGCCAACAACTTATGCTGGAAATTATTAGAGACAACGATGCTTGTTACAGAGACTGCTACATTCCTAGAATGAAACCAGAGCCATCCTCCCTAGGCCTCTTGGTGTACAACTGATAAGGATGGACGTTTATATTCTTGATGGCAGACATTTACAATCAGTTACAGGGTTTTTTCCCCTCTTTTTTTCTTCTTCTTCTTTCAAAAAATCCTCCTCTCCTCAGAGATTAGATGTTGGAGGACTGGAAAAAAAAAAACAGGGAGCATTTGATTTTCCAGAGTCAGGCAAACGCTAAAGTTGACAGGTACAATAATACGCCTGGTTTTCATTTAGCGATAGAGCCATCATTCATCAACCTGTGGCTGCACCCAATTTAGCATCTAAATTTTGCCTGAAATCTATTCAAAAGAGTGAGGGCTTTCATTGCCCTCTGAAAATTCTGGAAAGGAAAATTAAAAAAGAAAGAAAACTGTATGCCTCGCTTTTTCTAAGAAGCTCAGGCTTTTAATTGTTTATTTTTATGCTTTTTTAAATATGTGGAATTACCTAATTTTTGCCCTCACTCCAGACTTGAGAAATAATAGGCTAAACAGTCATTCATTTTGTTGCATGGTCAAATGGCAATTTGATTCAAGCTTGCCCAATGTAAGAGTTCAAATCCCACCATGGATTTTGCGACATTTACTGTATATAAGCCTACTGGACCTACAATATTATTTGGGGTTTTTTTTCAAAAGCTCGTGTTGACAATTTACATTTGAATTCTTACAGTTATTTGTTGTTGTTGTTAGTTGTGAAGTTGTGTCTGACTCATCATGACCCCATGGACAATGTTCCTCCAGACCTTCACATCCTCTTCTATCCTCTGGAGTCCATTTAAGCTCACGCCTACTGCTTCGGTGACTCCATCCAGCCATCTCATTCTCTGTCATCCCCTTCTTCTTTTGCCCTCCATCTTTCCCAGCATTAGGCTCTTCTCCTGTGAGTTCTTCCTTCTCATTAAGTGGCCAAAGTATTTGAGTTTCATCTTCAGCATCTGGCCTTCTAAAGAACAGTCAGGGTTGATCTCCTCTAGGACTGGCTGGCTGATCGCCTTGCAGTCCAAGGGATTTGCAGGAGTCTTCTCCAGCATTTACAATTATTAGGAATATTAATTAGCTTTCTGATGATTTCTGAGCATCTTCTATGGTGGGTGAGATGGTTCCACTATTTGCAATATTATGTATTAACTGACTGTTTCCTATCTTACTTACCAAAGATGCCACATTTATGTGATTGTTTTTTAAACTTACATTGTACTTAGCAGTTTTGATTGACCGATTTTGATTATATGCCATCAAGTTAGTTTTTACTCCTAGTACCACATAGTTTCTGCATGATGATTTATTCCTAACCTGATCTTCCAATGGTGGTGCACTTATCACTACTGTAAACTGAGTCCATCCACCTTGTTGTTGAAAATCCTCTAGATCTTTGCATAATGTGTCCATGCAAATGACAATTTCTGCTCGGTCATCAACTGAGAATTTGGGGTTCATGTGGGGTTGATTTGTTCAGTGATCTTTTGTTTTCTTGGCTGGCCACAGTATTCTCAGGAGTCAGAATAGGATAGGATAGTTGGAAAGGACCTTGGAGGTCTTCTAGTCCAACCCCCTTGCTTAGGCAGGAAACCCTATACCACTTCAGACAAATGGTGTTTATCCAACATCTTAAAAACTTGCACTGTTGGAGCATTCACAATTTCTGGAGGGAATTGTTCCACTGATTAATTGTTCTAACTGTCAGGAAATTTCTCCTTTTAATTCTTAATTCTTCCTATAGACCAAAGTTCAAAAGTACCAATATTCTTCCAATCTGTTTTTTTTTTCAAAGTTTAGTAGTTGCGTACATAAAGCTAAAACCAAAGAGTCACTAGCAAACTGAGATTAAATCATCATTCTGTTTTTAATCTGATTTTGCAGAAATAATTATTCGTTTGTACAGCTACGTGGAGAATATTTGTTGAGGGAAGATCCTGCAAAATGTAATCTGTGTATTCCTTCCATGTACCAGTTCTGATATGAATGAATGAATGAATATTAGAAACTGTTTTGATCTTAAGAAATCAGAATTACAGGTAGTCCTTGACTTATGATCACAATGGATCCCAAAATTTATGTTGCTAAGTGACATTTGTTAAACAAATTAAGTGTGTTTTGCACCATTTTACAATCGTTCTCGCCACAGTTGTTCGGTGAATCATTGTGGTTGTTAAGTTAGTAACACAGTTGTTAAGTGAATCTGGCTTATCTCTTGAGTTTGTTTGTCAGAAAGTTATAAAAGGGGATCACATGACTGTAGGTCATGACACCCGTCGTAAATATGAACCAGTTACCAACTCCCTGAATTTTGATCATGGGACCACGGCCAATGTTGTAAGCATGATAAAATGGCCATAAGTCACTTTTTTTCAGTGACATTGTAACTTTGAATAGTCACTAATGAACTGTTGTGAGTCGACATACCTGTATTCTACACAATAATGTTTATCCTTCCCTTAGTGTTTCACTGGAATTTGTTGTGCTACAAAAACAAAAATGTGAAAGAATCATGCTAATCTTTCAATGCTGGGGGATATAAATGGGATTATATATATCACTTTGTAGTTGCTGGTATGTATAACCGGTATGTGTTGAGAGATGCGTGCCTACCCTTCACACATCTGTGTGTTTATTTGAGGAGTACCTGTGGGAAGAGCCCCATCAAGCTTCAGTACAAATGTTTTTGGAATGCTTAGTGTTAGTAAACAGGTTGTCTTTCCTTGAATCTAATGCTTTAAAAAAAAAATCTCAAAAGAGATAAGCAAAACATTTTCCAACAAAAAGCTATCCTTACAACTCATAGGTAAAGGTTCCCCTTGCACATATGTGCTAGTCATTCCTGACTCTAGGGTCATGATGTCGAACCTATGGCATTTCTGAGGGCACGCAAGGCATTGCTCTGTCAGCTCTGCTGATTTTTGCCATGATTTTCTGCCATTTTTCACCCTGAAGCTTTCGGAGGGTGAAAAACAGCTCAACGCGCAAACTGGAAGTTGGAAAACGAGCCATGGGGGAGGCAGTTTTTGCCCTCCCCAGGCTCCTAGAAAGCCTCCGGAGCCTGGAGAGGGCGAAAAACAGGTCCACCATGCCATTGCATGCCAAAAGGGGGGGGGAGAGCGGGGAGGTCGCGCGTGCATGCGCAAGGGAGGATGCATAGAATTATGGGTGTGGACACGTGCGGGCCTGACTCTCCCCCCCCCCCGCTCCCCTTGCTTTTGGCATGCCATGGCAAAAAGGTTAGCCATGACTGCCCTACGGGATGGTGTTCATCTCCATTTCAAAGCTGAAGAGCCAGCGCTGTCGGAAGATGTCTCTGTGGTCATGTAGCCAGCATGACCAAATGCCGAAGTCACATGGAACGCTGTTACCTTCCCACCAAAGGTGGTTCCTATTTTTCTACTTTAATTTTTGCATGCTTTCGAACTGCTAGGTTGGCAGAAGCTGGGAGAAGTAACGGGAGCTCACTCCATTATGCAGCGCTAGGGATTCAACCCGCCAAACTGCTGACCTTTCTGATTGGCAAGCTCAGCGTCTTAGCCACTGAGCCACCGTGTCAACTCATACACTCACCAAAAACAGGCTATAAGTTCTTGCCCTCTGCAATATTAGTACCGCAAATCTTTTTTTCATGGATTTAGGTAGGCACCTCTGAACATTTTTTAAACAGTAAAGTTTTCTAGTATAAGAGGGTTACCTCAAAAGCCTTTTTTTGCAGGCAAAAGACAATAAGGTAAAGGTCAAAACACTGCATACAGCACATGCTGAGCCTGCAGAAAGTCCCAGATTGAATCCTTATCGTCTCTAATTGCAAATTACCATGACTGAATCTCTGGGAATATTCTGCCAGGGTGCAGATGAAATCTCAAGATGCAAGGGATGCTGTCCTGACTTAGTACAATATAATTTCTTAGTTTAAAAATCAGATGGACCTATTAATATGAGGCTATACTATGTAAATAGCATTCACTCACTTATAGGAAAATCCTAGGTCAAGGGACAATTAAAATTGCAAACAATATTTTCATATTTCATACTGTGCTAAAAACTTTAGATGAGCCACAGTGACGTAGTGGTTAGGGTGCAGTACTGCAGGATACTTCTGCAGTACTGCCAGCTGACTGCAATTTGGCAGTTCAAATCTCACCAGGCTCAAGGTTGAATTCAGCCTTCCATCCTTCCAAGGAGGGTAAAATGAAGCCCCAAATTGTTGGGGGCAAGAGGCTGACTCTGTAAACCACGTAGAGAGGGCTGTAAAGCACTGTGAAGCAGTATACTGTATAAGTCTAAATGCTATTGCTCTCTAGCACAGCAAGACTAGATCTGCTGCTCCCATCATCAACATCAACATCTGAGTTGGATGGGACCTTGCAGGTCTTCTAGTCCAACTCCCACTTCAAGCAGGACACCATATACCATTTCATGCAAATGGATATCCAGTCTCTTCGTAAAAGCCTCCAGTGATGGAGCACTCACAACTTCTGAAGGCAAGCCGTTCCACTCATTGTTTGTTCTCAATGTTAGGAAATTTCTCCTTAGTTCTAGGTTGCTTCACTCCTTGATTAGTTTCCATCCATTGTGTCTTGTCAACAGCACAATAGAAAGCTACCTACTTCCCAATCTGATGTTCTCCTGATATTTTGGTACTAGAGTTCCCAGAATTTCATGTCCGCATAACTAAGAGTTGCTATCCCAACACAACGGGAAAAGGATTTTAAAGAGGACTGGGGAGAACTCAAAAAGGTGGAGTACAGAGTAGAACAAAACGGGAGGCCCTCAGTGATATTGGAAGAGCTAAGACTAGAGACTCCTTATAGCTCATACTAAAAGTGTAATAAAGGTGACTCAGTGGCTAAGATGCTGAGCTTGTCGATCAGAAGAGTCGGCAGTTCGTATCCCTAGTGCCATGTCATGGAGTGAGCTCCCGTTACTTGTCCCAGCTTCTGCCAACCTAGCAGTTCAAAAGCAGATAAAAAATGCAAGTAGAAAAACAGGAACCGTCTTTGATGGGAAAGTAACAGCATTCTGTGCGCCTTCGGCGTTTAGTCATGCCGGTCACATGACCATGGAGACGTCTTCGGAGAGCGCTGGCTCTTCAGCTTTGAAACAGAGATGAGCACTGCCCCCTAGAGTCAGGAACAATGAGCACACATGTGCGAGGGGAGCCTTTACCTTAAACATTTAAGAATGACTGCAGTCAGAAGTTTCACCAAAACGTCCACCTAGCTTGAAATAAAAATCAAACAGTATCCTTGCCTTCATGCTTTCCCTTGAAATTGTCACTCTTCAAAGCTTTCCAATACTCCTTCACATTTTTCTCTGAAGAGGTTGTGGTGCAAATCTAATGCTGTTT